>NW_022639586.1:575093-589940 GCF_010583005.1 Odontomachus brunneus | reverse complement strand
GGGGGGGGGGGAGAGAGAGAGAGAGAGACATGTGACGCTCGATTCGCTAAGAAGTGAATCCGTCGCCGCGGACAAACGAAATTTCGCGCGCGATTCAGTTCAGCGCTATTATTCCCATAATGGTATCGCGCGAAATGCAATTTCGTACGGAAACTGTAAGTGCGGACGGGCGGAGACTGATGGCGTAAGAAGCTCCCTCGCGAATCTTTCAGTGATCTACTTCTATCCCCGCGCTATCGAAGAATCCTTTTCTCTCGCCGGGTAATCCGACCGGGAAAGAGAGATTTCCTCGTTGCGCGGCGGAGAGAAATCTCAGATTTTACTTTTCCACGTCTATTCCCTTCGATTTCCACAGTGGACACAACGGGGTTAAAGTCTATTAAAATTACACCGGCTGGATCTGTTGTTTGTGCACAGGGTGTCTGATTACTGGCCACTGTGTGCAGGTGGAACTCATCAAAACTGAACAAAAGGTCTTATACTATTTTGCAAATGACTATGTAGATTTTCAGTTATTAATTAAAGAAGATTAGTGCACGTGATTTGCGCGTGTGATGATGCGCTAATCTTCTTTAATTAGTAACTCGACATTTTACGTAGTTTGCGAAATGACAGAGGAAGTCTTTATTCAATGTGTTCTATCTGCATACACAGGTGTATCAATAATTGTCCGACAACTTATATATGTATATGTGTATATATGTATACACGCACGTACACGCACACACACACATACACACCCACACACGATGAAAACCACATGATTCTTTACAACTTAATTGAACTCAGAAATTAAGAAAGATATGAAAAAGTGCTTTGGACGCAGAAAAACCAGATGAATCGATTTATGCCGAAAAAACCATATGATTCTATTAAAAAAAATTAAAGTTTGCCTTGAAGGAATTTTCAACATCATTTTAAGGTCAAATAAATATTATTATCCTTTTTCTTCTTTGATATCGTAAAATTTTTATTGGAAACATTTTTTTATATCTTTTTTAATTTCTAAGACACCAAGCTGTAAAGAATTATGTCGGCCAACCTGTGTGTGTACATATAATATTTAGCGCAAAACGCGTCGTTAAATCGTTACATAACGATAACGACGGCGGGGACCGCGATGTACGCATCGGCGATCCGCGCGTTTCCCACTCCTACAACGGCTCCCTATCATATATATCGAGAGCATTTTATACTTTATAACCCCCAGCTTGAAACTGTTGGCGCGACGAGAACACCTCTCCGATTCGCTCCTTCTCCGTTCATGAGTCAACGGAGAAATATTTCTTCACGATCGTTATATTCCCGCCGCTCGCTATTATAATCAGTTCGCCTATACGAGAATCGCTATCGTAAAATTTACGAGTAGGACGAATTGAGTCAGTTATCGTAAACTTGAGCATCAATAAAATGGAACATGCCCGCGACGTATATATATGTATATATATACGCTGATGTAATAAAGCCGAAGTCACTTGGCGCGAATTTACATCGCAATTTTTGCCGCGATTGCTTTTAATACCGCGTTGTTTATTGCCGCTCGAGGTACTGGCGAGATTAAATACTCGGTTGGTGCATCGCACGAGGTATTCGCTTGCACGTTCAAGTAAAAACTCACCGCAGTCTTGTCTAATGGTTTCTGTTGTCTGTAAAAGTTGCGTAAAGCTCACCTGAAACAGATACACAAGCGAAGGATTAGAATCGCGCGCGAAACATTTATTCGTATTTCTTTTTTTTTTTTTTTTTTTTTTTTTTTTTTTTACAAAATATCGATGAATCGTTTAACGCAATTTCTTATTTAAACATTTACCGCGCGTTGTTCGAAGCAATATTTGCGGGACGTATAATAAAAATTGTTAAATATGAAACGATCTAAATCAAATGTGGCGCATTCCCCGCGATCGGGACGTTTATTAAAAGTAAACGTTTTATACACACACGCTCGCGCGCATACACACATACACGGCCCACCGCATTTTTCCTTGGCTGAACGTCGCGAAAATCTCGAGATTACCTTACTCGTGTGCATATTGAGAAATTCTGAAGCTTGAAGCTGTCGTTGGGAAAATTCTTTTAAGCTTTCCTAAATATTAAATATTATGCATGCTTCGTCAGTGTAGACGCGATTTACTCGGCGAAAGAACGCTCCTCGGCAAAAGATGATGCGCAGTTGAAAATGTACACGACATGTTTTGCAAGTAATGCTGCAAATAGCCTCGCCTGACAGAATTAAATGAACCGAGGTGACAGGGAGAAAGATAAACAAACCGGAGAGAGACGGGAAAGAGTGTGTTTGTCGATGTCAAAAATCAACACAAATTGAAATCAGCGACGGTCCCTGCCTCCGTGTTGGCTGCAGAAAATCGACCTTTTACTTTTTTACGTGTACGTATACACACACATATATACACACAGACACACACACACACACACACACACATATATATATTATATATATATACATATATATTTACACGGAGTCACGGATTTAACGCTGCTGCTGTATTTTTCAAATTGGGCTATGTCCATAAAAAGTCTCACCTCGTAAGCGACCTGCAGTATATCGCCGATCGCATAATCACTGCCTCGACCGATTAAATTCGTACATTATGCACAGGTAAATGTGCTTAACGCTTAATGTACACGAACGCGAGTTGCGAATAAATAATCCGTGTCGGACATACAGTAGTGGCATTGATTATTGCATCATCTTGAAAATTACTTATTCGTGGAAATATTCGACGCAAGTGAGATATTTTTGATAATATTTATTTTTAAATGTGTATCTATGCAGAAACCGAGAGGAAGGTTGGACATATATTATCTGTTTTCGCGTTATGCGACTGAGTGTTATTCTTCGACGAATTCTTTCGTTTTATACGCCTTCCTAAATGGGTCAGAGTATTGAATTGAGCCCGAGAAGAGTGTTATTGTTGCTTTATCTGAAGAAAAGTTTTCTGCACGCGAAATAGCAGCCAGAGTTAAATTCGATAGCAAGGTTCCTGGGGAAATACCGAGAAACGAGAGATTTAGAATGAATGAAGGATAAAGTAAGAGAACGTCTTATAACTGTGCGATGGACGATCGAGTTCTCGAAATTGCCTGAGAAATCGCGGACTAATATCAAATGAATTAGAGCGTGAGTGCGAAGATTCATCTGGAGTCGTGGTTAGCACGAAAGCGCTTGTGCGAGTACTCAAATTTATCAGGTGATGCAATAATTAATGCCAGTACGGTAAGTCAACCACGTCGATGTAATTGCGGCGCAAAGACGGTACGTCAATCATAATACCGGCCGGAGTGGTATCTCGGGGATAGAAGAGGGTTTATTGGTTTAGGAAAAGGGGAGCTCGCTTCGTCATCTTGCAGCAATTCCCGAAACCCGCGGGCGTCCCTCGTCGACCTCGAGCCCTGCCTGGCGTTTCCTCCCCAACGAGCAGAGTCAATTAGAGACCCGACTGGAGAGATTTTCAATCTCCAGTCAAGGTTACGGCACTACGTAAGCGGAATGCGCGGTACACAGGTGGTGGGGGCGCAGGAAGTGCACAAAAACACCCGATTGTAAATCAAACCGCTTTCCGACTCGGAGGCGTTCGTCTCTAATGCGCATTCCTAATGGCTCATTTGTGATTCTTCCGTTATGTGTGGGCACGCTATACGAGGATCTAAATAAATTACTATTACGCTACTTCGTGGAGCTCTCTCTCTCTCTCTCTCTCTCTCTCTCTCTTTCTCTCTCTCTCTCTCCTTCGACTGAAAACTTGGTGCACGGTACGCGAAATTAATCGCTTAGCGTGCGCGCGCGTAGCAGAAATTTTGCGTCAATAATTCAAGGATAACGTATAGTCCCGGTATTTGTCTAATACTCCAGCCGACCAATAATTCCCAATAAGTATCCCTTTCGCGCAAGATATACTACGCATCATTGTAATTTATACGTTATCGAATATCTTCTCTTGAATTTCTTCTCCCTTCGTCATTTAAGCGAACATATTCGCGACGTATCTGCGAGAGATATGTCGATATAGCGCATCGACGTAAGAATATCTGGACGGAGCATTCCACAAAGGTAAGATCTAATTAGCAGTTAGGGGAAAGTTATGCTACTTTGGGCACTTTCGCTGTGGCTTCTTCGGATATATCCGATTTCTTCGCGTAGTCTCGCCGCTACCTCCAATACCCAAAAAAAACTTTCCCCTTACCGCAAATCAGACTTACCCTCCCCTTACCAAAATCGACAGACTAAGAGGAAGATGTCTAAGAAATAGTCAAGATTTATTCGCGGTGAGCACTAATAACATATCTACTAGTATAAAATATTTTTCAAATAAGAAAATTTTCTTGAAACCTCCAGAAATCTTTGGCTTTTCGTGAAAGCAACTCTTTATTCTATTTAAATAAAAGAATTCAGATTTAAGTAAATATAGTACGTGTCACTAGTATCCACACCGAATAAATACTCCTCATTTTTTAGATATTTTTTCTCTCAACGTACACGCTTCGTTCGGATCATCTTGTGTCGATTGGCGTGGCACGATTTTTCATCGAACTTCGCGACTATTTCTCGCGTAAACCACACTCGGAATCTCCAGCGCGTCGTAGAGCAAGGCGTCGTAGAGCAAGGCGACACAGGCGGTCACGATCGACACGAACACGACGGCCGGGGAATTTACATTAATAACACGCATCGCCATCATCGCCCGAGCATTTTCAACGAGCGTAGTTCGCGATCAATTAACACAATGCGGTTTCGATAAATCCGTTCGTTATCCACGCGCGATCTCGCGACGTGGCGTGATTACGCGCGAGCTATTAATTTCTTACCAATATCCCAGCGCGCACTCGGACACGAGCAAAGTGTATCGAGCATAATTCCACGGACTCAGACCGTGTCGCGCGTAAGAAGCGGACTAAATTGTGCGAGAGCGCGCACGCTCGACGACCAATTACCCTTATCGAATTCCAGCGGCGGGAAAGAAAGAACGGCGCCTACGTTCTTTTTTGCACGTCGGAGGAAGTTTATCGACCCCGTGAGTCGCAGACACGCGGCAAACAGGATCGCATCGGTGTGTGCTGGCCTATCCGCGAAAAGTTATTATTTCGCGACAGGGGGAACCGTGTGCGCTCGCGCTACCGTTTCGCACGACGATAATAATTAGTGTATTTTCAATGGAAAAACCGGCGCGTGATCTCGATGGTGTTTGGGCACTAATTAAAAGAAGAGCTGGCTGAGAAGAGAGACGGGACATATTGATGGATGGAGAGTTTTCCCTGCGCGCATATCAGCGCGAACCCGACTTTGGCCTCGCCGGGGTATGAGCCGCCGGCGTATCCTTCGATTTCTAATCTGACCGGCGTAATGTCGCCCGTAATTAATACAAGTTGTAATCCCCCGCCGGCATTCCGGTTTTGCGCCGGACAAGATATTAGTTGCGCGGTAGTTGCGCTACTCGTAGCAACGGCCTGCGCTATAGATAGGGATCGGCATTAGATAGGCAGCCTGCCTTACCGCTCCTGCGGCTCTCTATTTCTCTCCGTCTCTCTCTCTCTCTTTCTCTCTCTCTGTCTCTCCTTCTCTCTCCCCCGTCCTCCTCGCCATTTCCTGTTACAGTTAATGGAAATTCAGAAGCGTATGTTTCCTAATCTGAGCAATTTTGCCGTTCAAATAGGCTCCTTCGGGGCCGTTACAAACCTAATGGTAGCGCGCGCGATCCCGCACGTATAAAGGTGGGTATACACTGAGCGAGCGAGCGAATCTTCGAACGTGAGCACTCTACTGTTCGCTACTTCCACACCGTTCTTTGTCGGTAAGCGATGAGTAAAAACGCCGGCTGGAATGCTCGATATCTCGATGCATCGTGAAGGATGCACGATAAACGCACGAGCGGACCACCACCGAGCGATCGCGATCGCTTTTCCAATGACAGTTCGGTGTACGTCCACGTTCACGTGGCCACTTCACGCACACACACGCACGTGTATGCGTAGCGCGTGGCTGACGGGATTAAGTAAAGCTTACGCGCGTGGCCGGCGATGACGCGAAACATTACCGTACGGAATGCGTTTCCGGTTTACGTGTCGACCGCTCCTCCTCGGCTGAAAAAATCCGACGTGGCGCACGCTCGCGCGTGCAATTCTTTCTCTATCTCTTGTGCGAAACGCATATTTTCGCGCGTTGCTGATCGAGCTCGCGGCGTGCACAAATATAGATTGCGCTCGATTATGATTCAATTAGGACATTTTCGCGTTGCGTGCGCGCACACACGCACGCACACATGGGTGGATCTTAATTCCTCCTTCTAATTAACTATCTCACGCCGGATGCCGTAAACAGCGTGTGTTTTAACGAGACCGGGAGAAAGAGAGAGAGAGAGAGAGAGAGAGACTCTCGCGGGGAGACTACGAGCAGATTATGGGGATTAAATGAAATTGCTAATGAAATCGCGCGACTCGGCGCGGAGCGGGTGTGATTATCGATCGTTAGATTCAATCGATGCGTCGGGAAATCGGGTCAGCCCCGTGCCGGAGGACTTAACGAATCGCCTGATTATGTATCAGACGTCCGCTCACCGAAATAATGTGACTTCGATCCGCGCTCGCTTCCCACGTATTCTTATTCAGTACCGGCAGGAATTTTTCTCAGTCGTCCTCCACGCGGCCAGTAAATCTCACTTCGCGGCGTCCCGAGCTGAATACGGATAATATCGCACGCTATCGTGAGAATCGGGCGCGTCGCAAAAACCGGCGCGATTTTTCAGACACGTCCGAGGTCGGTGGTAGCTCTTTGCCGGAGACAGATGTTTCTTTCTACGTCATATGGTCGGAGTCGAGTATCAACATCCCGGCGCGTTTTCAGCAGCACCTATGTTTATCGAGATGTCACTTGGCGTGTCACGTTCGCTGGCGCACTCGTATGGTATTCGCGCGAAGGACGCGCGCGCCTATTCTCGCAGAGAGACGCTCGACTACAAATTTATTCCACACTCTTAGACGGATATTGCGAAACTGTTTGGAAAGATTTCCGACTGGAATCGCGCGCTCCGTTTTTCCTAGGAAATGCAGCAGAAGCTTTAGGAATAATGAAATTATTCCGCACGGAAGCGAATAGTTTCATCATGCCTGCCTCGATCAGGCTGATCGCAATCAGTTATCTGGTTTGTACCAGCAGTGCGATTCTGTAACTCATTAATTGTCGTTAACGACAGTATCACTAGCACTGTGTGTCGTTGCATTTTTTCTAACATATACTATAATTGCGAAACGTTAACGACAACTCGTTGACAACAGTCAACGAGCTACAAAATCGCACTGCAGGTGATGTTATCAGCTCCTGATAAATCATGTAATGCAGTGCGGCAATCAGCACGTTATTAGTAAGATGGTTAGTTTATATAATTAGGATTTTATTAATTTATAATTAAAAAGTCCGATAACATCATATCGTACAAGCCACGTAACTGATTGGGATTGAACTGATCAGGATTATGGGATAAATCTCTATAAACGAGTATGTAATGTAATGGGAGAGTGGTGGTCGGTCTCTCTTCCTTTGCTTCTCTTCTTTCTCCTTACCGTCTTCTTTCGCGAATCGTTTTATCATAATCGGTTTATCTAGTTTATCCCTCGTGCAAAGTGGCGAGTTAGATTACCGCGAGAGGGCAACGCGGTTGGATAGAGAGTCAAAAGCCGGTTCCCACTATCTGATAGCGCGATACGTTTTCGCGGGAAAGCGCCGTGCGTGATTCCACGTGGCTCTCAAAAATCAAGCGGAAATTAATTCGATCTCACTGCAATATTTGCGCGGAGAATGCGGCATGCGATGAAACGGTGATGGATAAATGTTATCAGTAGAATTGTAGACTCTGTCCTGCTACGTGACCTAACATTTAATACGTCATGGCGGCGCAAAGAATTACTTTCGCAATTTCTCGATTTGCGAGAGAGGACAGATATTTCGGAGCTGGAATAGAAAAGAAGACAGAGTTATGCCGCTTGTAACTCGCACAATGAAGAGCTGCAATTTCATATTGATAATTTGATATCGTTGGTGCATTTTTATTACCGACGTAACTGACATATCTCCGTGCCGATCGATGCGAGAGAGATTACTATTTCGGGAGAGAGCGGCCCAAATTGCACCGTAACTAACGCAAAACGGGTTAGGTATGCGGCACCAGTCCGATCTCCAGTGGTTTAATAGTTTCACGAAGTGCCTTCATTGATTGTACAATACGCGCGTTCGTAATTGCCCTAAGGACAGGCGCTATCTGATCTTCGACCGAAAATTGAAACAATGGCCGTTATTGTCCCCTCGATGGAACGCACTTGGAGGCGAAGCGCGATTCGATCGGGCCATTTATCTAACACATGGCGGCCTCTCGCTTCATATCCGCGCTTTTTCAAACAGCCTGCCTCTTGTTCCGACTTTTTACCCGCCCACCGTACAGCGGGGCTCTATCTCGAACCATGATCGCCAATGCTGATCCCGTTGACGGTTGGCGGCATGAACCCAGCGTGTTCCAAGCGATAGAACGGACCTAGGGAGAAACGGACACGGAGAGGAGACGGGGCGAAAAAAAAGAAAATGTCGCCGGCGAAATAGCGTCGCGCTGTTATGGCCGCGGCACGAACTGTCACCCGTTTCCGCGTGTTTCTTACTCCGCGCGTTCCACGACTCCTTTATCCTCCGTGACAACGCGAGTCGCGGAGCCGTCGTGTGCGTCGTACGCGGACCGCTCTGCAGGCCCTTTTCTCCTTCTTCTCCTCCGATGTCTCCTCCTCTTCTCCCCCTTTCACTC
The DNA here is from genome assembly GCF_010583005.1 of Odontomachus brunneus. Taxonomy (NCBI): domain Eukaryota; kingdom Metazoa; phylum Arthropoda; class Insecta; order Hymenoptera; family Formicidae; genus Odontomachus; species Odontomachus brunneus. The sequence goes on along the minus strand of NW_022639586.1, from coordinate 581,142 downwards.
CTGCTATGATGAACAACAGTCGCGGTAAGGTCGTACAAGAATACGCTGGAAGCGTGTCCCATTGATCTACGGCCATGGGCGTGCGTCGTCCTGACCACCGTGGGCCCCTCGCGTCATGCTCGTAGATCCGCGGGCGCACGCGTGTGCGCGACCAAGTGTGTCGCACACCGTAGCCGTTTGTTCGTGCAGCTGCAGGTGCACGCGGCAAGAGAACCGGGACGCTTCCTCCTACCCACAGACAGAGAAAGAGAGAGCCGAGCGCGGCGGAGTGCCACGCAGGGCGCGCGAGGTGCGTCCGTCTACCTTGCTTATTACGACATTACTCGCACTCAGCGTCCCTTGCCGCGATTATGTTCACGAGAGCGCGAGAACAAGAGGGAGAGAAAGAAAGAAAGAGAAGAAGAAGACCCACTTCTCTGCAACGCACGGGCGCAATTCCGAGGTGTATTTTAATTTGCGCACCGCGGCGCGAGCGCGCGTCTTTACTCCCCTTCCTGCGAATTTACGGCGCGCGCGCTGCGTGGTAAATGAACGTTTTACGTTTAATGTAATTAGCGTGCGTGGCGCGTAAATGGCCGCGCGGAAAACTGGAAGATTGCGATAGGATGACTTGCGCCGAGTTCTTAAGTTTAACTGCCCGTCCGTGGCATTCCTACGAGGGGGAATCAGGAGTGCGCGTGTGTTCTCTCTCTCTCTCTCTCTCTCTCAGTTATCAAAAAGAATTCAAACGCAACGAGTTTCTAAATATATCCGCGACGAGACCTTATCTCGCGCGAGCGCAGCGGATAAAAATCCGACTTGGAGCCGAACAACCCTTTAATTCGCGGCGAATTAAAGGTGGAGCTTCACATTCCGAATGTAGAACGCCGGGGCGTAAGAAGAGCCGACTGTTCGGCGGCTATCAGCAGAGTCAATAGAGCGAATGAGCAAACTTTCAGCAAAAGTGGCTTTTTAATTTGAGATCCTGTTCGATCTACTCCGATCTCATTTGCCCGCTGTAATTCCGATTGTTACAATCCGCCTGTAATGAAGGACGTCCCCTCCCCTCTCCCTTCTTGTGCGAAATATTTACCAACAGACTTCAAAGTTACACAGATAGCCGCGCTGGTAGGTTCGTCAGTAATTACTACTACGAGTATATATCGGGCTTCGGACGCGCACGTATGCCGGCTAAGGCAACGGTTATTTTAATGGCTCTGATGAAACAGATATTCGTATCCGTTTACACACCGCTCCATCATTCAACTTCGTCGTGGGCTCCGCGAACCGACTGGATTTTTCACGCGTGTCTCTCGCACTAACCGCCAACTAATGATGCATCGCGCATACCAGTACCTGGAAAGAAGGGAGGGAGGTGTTGCATCACAGAAGAAGGATGCAAAAGTTGTCGAGGTCGCGATGTCCGAATTGACGTAGGAATCAAAGCACGCGAGACTCGCTCTCTCGAACTCCGTGTATATTTTGCAGTTGGAAGTCGTCGTCGTCGTCGTTGTCGTCACGACAGAGACTATCCCACATCTCGGCGAGGGCGGGATTTTTCGCGGCGCGTCAAGCGCACTCGTTACGACCCCATCTTTCGCGGATCGCGTGGAAGCGCGAGTCGCGGCCGTAAAAGTTCCCACCGATGCAGATTAAATCGAGGAAACTCGGCGAAAGATTTACAATGCGTCCGCGGCGATGTATAGCGCACACTACGGCGGATAACCGAAGGGACTCTCGGAGAGAGCCTTCTCTCTATCTCTCTCCGTCTCTTTACATAACAGCACGTGGGGCGACGCGATAGGACGGGGCCGATAGAATTCTGATGCAATCCGTGGTAGCTCTGGCCTGGTCTTCTTACATTACTCCGCAAATAATCTCGTTGAAAGACTGGCTCGGGGCTCTCAGGGCACCGCGAGCAAGGCAAGGCAAGGTAAGGCAAGGCAAGACTAGGCAAAGCGAGGCGAGCCAAGCCAAGCCGTTCACTACCCCATTGCACCGCGCACCATAAGCACCGCCGGCCGATTATTATCACCCGCTTATATTCTTCGCGCGCATACGGTACACCTCCGGGGTCTCGGAGCCGGAAGGTAACCTCCTGCGCTCTGAAGGAAAGTGCCGAGCCCTTTCGGCTCCGCTCCGCGACGATGCGATCTTCCTGCTCGATCTTCCTGCTCTCGTTAACTGTGTTATAACCCGACGACAACAGCGCTCATCGGCCGTCTCTTCAAACCCAAGTCTCTCTCTCTTTCTCTCTCTCTCTCTCTCTGTCTATCTGTCTGTCTGTCTCTCCCCTTTACTCTAACTCACGGTGTAGCTAGTGTAGCTAGTCTGATCGATTCAGTGCCACCTTCAGATATTCGTAGCGGTTTCACGGCCGGCCACAAAGCGGCCTCCCTCCTTCCTGCGGCAACGAGTCGTTCAGAACGCGGAGCCGACGCAGCCTGAATATCGGATGGATATCGACGGCGTCGAGGATAGCGGTACCCGCTGCTCGCCGGTGCTCCGACTCGGCTTAGACTCGATCGCGAGTACCGCACGTAACCGTGTCCGTAGGCGGGGAAACTCGCGGGCAAGCTTCTTTCGCGAGGAAGAGACAATGAAGTGTCGGAGCTTTAAATGATAGAAACGGACAAGGTTCGCAGGTGGCGGACCCGTAGAATGTCGTTTGTAACGATACCGAAACAATACTCGGTTATGCTTCGGGTAACCGTATTATCCGGCGTGTCCTTTCGTTTCCGCCGGGTCCCTGACTAGATGGCTAGGTGCAACGAATACTAATTTGAAAGGTGAGATTGGCATCCTTAGTGGTGTCTTCTCTCTTAGCCGGCTTCGAGACGGATTGATAAATAAAGTACGTGCCGCTGTCCCGTCGTTGGACGCCCCGCGAACGATGAGAAAGAGGATGCGCCCTCTCTTCTTGTTTCTCGCACCGTACATACCTCTATAAGTAATACGACGCCGGTTGCGTTTCACGATCGGCATCGCCCGTAACGGGAATCGTTATGATCTTTGTTCAAATCCCTCTCAGGCCGCATCGATGATATACGACGCGTAGTGACCACCGATGGGCTTGTTATCTCTCGGATTTCCTCGTGCATGTATCGAAAGCGGCGAACTCGTAGAGAAACGGTCGTCGAAATTTACGAGGCAAGGAGGGAGGCAGAGAAAGAGAGAGATAGATAGAGACGATACAGAAATTTCCATTTCATAGTTTTCGTCAGTATCGGGGCGTACCCTGAGATTGCAACAAGTATTGCGCAACGGTACCCGCTGAGAATCGATTGCACGCCGGTCTGACTTGGTGCATACGCGATCTGCACGTCGTCCTCTTCGGCGCGAATGAATCTCACTCGCGGAGGAGTGGCGCGTACAGCTTGGTGTGCGCCTTCGCCACAAAAATGCCTCCGCGCGATTACCGCGCTGTAATTTCACCTTATCGCCTTATCATTCTTCCTATCGAGTAACACGTACACAGAATACCGACTTTACGCACGTATAAGTGATATTCGCGAAAAAAAGCCAGTCCCGTCGTAATGACCATTACGCCATTAATTAACTTGATTCCGAATTATTAATTAAGTTGGTATCCGCGAGAGCGAGCGAGCGAGGAGAAGGTGCCTTGTAACACGGAGGATGAGTAATCATCTCTAAAGGATCATGATAGAATTATACTAGGTGTTTTACCACGTACACAACTACCACACGCGAGAGATCATCGGGCTGTTTCACGCGGCGAGGGGGGTCAGAGGCCAATAATTTCGCCCGCACGTTGTACCGCGCATTATCGCGTTGGTATCGTACGTTCCGTGATAAACGCGAATGGTGAATTCAGTCGTTACCAAGAAGGGCCCCGCGATGCGCATATAGGTGTACCATCCGTCGCCTCCTTCGCGCCTCCAGACCGGCCTTCCCCTCTCTCTCTCTCTCTCTCTCTCTCTCTCTCTCTCATTCTCTCTCCTCGTCCTCCTCCCTCCACGAGCGCCCTTTCGATCTCCGTTTACCTCTCCCCCGCGGACCCTATTCTCGCGGAACACCGCATCGTCGGCCGGCTACCACACAAGATGAATCATTGGCAATGCAGCGCGCCGTAAGATCTCTCGGATGTGCCTGTGGTAGATAACTAGGTACGCCGCCCGTCGTCGTTGGCCACAGTGGTGGCGGCGACACGGCGGCCGCGACGACGACGACGACGACGACGACGACGACGACAACAACGACGACGATGAAGAAGAAGACTGCGGACCAAGACCACGAAGAAGAAGACGAAGTGAAGCGCGGTACACGATGCACACGCACGTATCGCCAACCGAGCGAGATATACCCGCCCAGACCCGTAGCCACGTACCGATCTAACGAGGGCGATTGTCCCGCGTGCGCGCATCGAGAGCGATTTTCAGGTGCCTCGAGTCTGAAGAGAACCCACAGAGTTAATGGCACGGATGAGGGTTACATTTACAAGCGACCGACGCGATACCGGCCGCCGCGGTCGCTGCGCCATCGTGTAAACGCGTCCTCCCCCTCTGTCCGCCCCTTCCTCAACCCTCTTGTGCACCGCCTATACCTAATGTATCAGCCACTCTGCCGTGAAGATGCCAGCGCGAGTTAAGAATCGCCGGGTATTAAATCTCCGGCGCTGGTGAAGGGGAGAGTGCGTGGGTCTTACGGTCCGTTCTTGCGTTCGGGGATTACGTGGCGAGGGGGACAGAGAAAGGGAGAAAGAGAGAGGGAAGAGAGCTAGTCTCTCCAACACGACGAAAGAAGAAGAAGCAGTTTGAAAATGTCTCGCTCGCTTCCCAGCCTCCTGCCCTTTACCGTATTAATCACTGTTAGGTAACGTGCTGCTCATGCTGCTATCGCGGTGTCGCGGGCTGGTGGCATTCGGCGGGAGTAATAATTACCGCACGGAGGCGAAATAATCTTGGCGGTACAGGGATTCGCGCAAATTGCCACGGATCAACTTCCGAGCAACTTACTCACTAATAGCTAGAAATAACAGCGGCGAATGTTATTAATGCGCGCGGCGAATGTGTCGTTGAACCAAAGATCACACGGGGGACGCGCCGAGGATTATTAGCTTACGTAGTGCATTATCGTGAACCTCGAAGAAGATCACAGTCGGGGCACGATGTTGCTCTCGGTTGCTAGCGGAGGCTGCGCAGCCTTTGCGACACGGCGACACGAGAAGTACCATGAAGAGGATGGCGCAAGGAAGACAGAAAGAGGAAGAGAGAGAGCGACGGTGTAATGGCGAGGTGGCTCGACGATAGGAAAGGAGCCACGTAGAAGAACAGAGGGACCGCGGAGACACGGAGACGTGTAGTGGTGGAGGCGGAATGCCGGGTGGAAGGGCCGGGAAGGGAAGGGAGAAAGACGGAAGGGGGGACGGAGAGGCGAGAGCGGATAGAATCGAGAGGGTGGCTGGCCAGAACTAAAGGGGACGGAGGCAGGTTTATAGCAGGGATTTAGATGCGAACGAACGTTTCGAGGCATTGTTCGATATAAGACACGACTTCATTAAGCATTCAAGTAATGTTCAAACGTTGTACATTGAATTGTACTCGCGTTCCCTCGGCCGCCTCTCCTTGTCCCCGCTGTCGCCCTGGAGGATCGCGCCCCGCCGCTGTCCACCCCACGGTGTACACCTCCCTCCCTCTTTCTCTCTCGCTCCTCTTGCCCAAGACCTACCGTATATTGCCGTGTGGCGGCGGCACGGCATACAATGAGAATATCGTCCCGGAGGAACTCGTGATGCCGTAATATCGAATAATGTATAACTATATCACGGCGGATTGAAGAGAGGAGGAAGAAGAAAATAGAAAGAGAGGGTGGGCAGAGGGAAGTAGATGGAGGAGCGGATGAGGAGAGCGAAGTGGAAACGGCCGTCGCGGGGAACGAGCATTTCGCGGTGCGGTGAGGCATAGTGTCGGAGGACCGAGATAACCCGATATATCTAGATGACTGTGCGCGCACGGAATACATCACCATATAAGTAAAAGCCCCATGGCCTGCGGGATCACCGGGCGAGTGCGCGGCGTCGGTGGTTGCGGTGTCTTGATTCATGGCGGGC
>NW_022639586.1:560656-575083 GCF_010583005.1 Odontomachus brunneus | reverse complement strand
AAGGGCCGCGGCCCGCCGCTTCGCTCCCGTTGGATACCTCCTCGCCACTGTTCTACGTCTCGTAGCGATATCAGCGGCGCCGGGATCACCGCGCGAAACATTTCGTTTTGTCGGGAAGCTCGCCGTCTTTTGCGCGACGTCTCCTCCTTATAAGCATCAGAACATCTTTACACCCGTTGTCTTCATCCCCGGCGTCTCTGTCTCCGTGCCTGCCGCGTTCTACGTGGCACGACGCGCGGCGAATGACGGCGTCTTTTATGCTAAGCAGTCGACTCTCGTTAACCCTTTAACGTCCCGACAGTCCCGGCGCAGACATCATCTCGTGTAACGGCCTTTTTACGCGGCCGGGCGGATTTAACTTTCGCGGAATATATTCCGCGGCGCGGCTGACGGGGAGAATAGGGATGTTATTCGAGTTTTCGATCATGCGAAAGTCGGATCTCGAGAGCGTGTAAACACGCTCCATATTCCCATCGTGAAAATCAAACGGAAATGGTGTCGGATAGACACGCGAAATGAGACAGCGAGAGAAAAAAGGTGAGGGGGGGGGGAAGAGAGAGAGAGAGGAAAAAGACGCCGCTGACACGCAAGAAATGACGGAATTCCAGTCGTTTTCGTGGGAAAAACTAATCGGATTGTTACGCCGTCTCACGCACGTTTCGCGGCTGTGCGATGCCATTTCCGCGAAAAAAATGAAAGTGAAAGCACCGGGACCATTTCTCAGAGGGCTTAGGATGTCCGTTCGTCCATATCCGGGGATCCGGATGATTTACTTCTCCCGGGCAACGAAATGTCCTCGAAAAACGCACGGATCGGTTGGCCTGACATTTCGTAATCCGTTGTCGCCGTTACGTATTAATTAATAACCGCGATATAAAGAGACGCGTGCAATTTTGACAAGAGACACTTGAGAGCGTAACAAAAATAAATGATGGGAGGCGCGGCGAAACTATAATTTGACACGAAAGCACAACGTCTGAAGCGCCTTCTGACCGGGTCACGTGTCAGTTTACTAACATATGCATAAAGTTATTCGAGGTGTTCTTCGAGTGATGTGAACTGCATTTCCGTGCCTGCCGTTTCGGTCACGTACAAGCCCCGCGAGGTAAAGCTTTTTCGCGGCGGTATTTCATAAAAAGGTCCTATGGGTTATGAGGCACGTTTTAAGATCGTGGAAGTACTCGGTTTATGCATGTACAAAGTTGTATGGGCCCCGATGGCTTCTGCTACGACAGCATAAAATTTATACCCGGCACCTTTAGTAATACGCGTATCTTTTACATCCATGTATAGTTTCAGTCCCGTCGTACGCGCGCGCGCGAACGCTCACACATGAGATAGGCGATCGCAATTTCGACACAGATTGCAGAATCGATGCTTCGTGCTTCGTATATTTTGTCTCTCGAATTCTAAACGTTTAGCACCAGACTGTGGGAAATGTTCTTACCTCACCGTAAAATAAAACGCGCATGATGTGTTTTATGAGAAGCTTCTGAGCAAGAAACAGTTCTCTTTTCTTCATTAATGTAGACTATGAGGTTATGCCAACAACCGTCATGACGAGTGTCGTCTTTTAAGCAAATATTCCTGAGATTTTCAGGAGCATTAATAATTATGTTAATACTTGCTATTAATAACTGCACGACTTTCCACTTTGCGACTGCAGGGCACCGCAATTTTTAAACTTGGACGCGTGCCATTTCTCTTCCTCTATCTCTTCCCATTAGATGCCCTCAGATACACAAGCGCATATAAAACAGAGAATAATTTGTGCCACCGCCGCAGTTCCAAACTCACGTCGTTTCGACAGCTAATCCCACGCACGCATAATCCGTTCGAAACTCGTAAAAACATCGATGCGAGAATTATTCGTTTCATAAAATACAAAAACTTTCCTGAACAACCGGTTCCGTTCGCGCCGACGTCGTATCAATCGTCTATCCAATTCGAATCCATGATGTAGTCTTAGCGTGCGACTATACGACACGATATGGCAACGACGTTGTCTCACCGGTGTTGATGACGAAGAGATAAAAACACTGGCGAAAAGGAACAACGGCGGCGGCGAGGTTTACGGCTGCGTATACGGGGAAAATTTTCATGATGCCGCGAGGAGAGAGAAAGAGAAGAGATCATCCCGTCGTTGGACGGGTTTCTGCCACGAAAGGAAAAGAGAAAGAGGTAGGGGAGAGCAAAAGACAGAAAGAGAGACGACGTGGTTGCATCAAATGCGAATAATTCGGTGATCAGGATCGCAAATGTATCCGCTGCATCACGCTGCGTCACGACGTTGCAACGTTCTCCACCAGCAGGTGTATCGGGCTTAAATGCATTTTGCGTAATTGAAGGCGCGCCGCCACGGAAACGTTTCAGCAAGTGCGGTAATATCTGTCTCGCGAAGAATTGTGACTGCAATTTTCGAGTAGCCGGCGCGCATCCCTCCACCGCATCCTCGTCTCCCTCGCGCGCGTATAGCCTTTCCTCCTTCCCCTTTCGACTATCGGACGGCGGCATGGGCCTCGCGGGAGAGGAGCGGGAGAGGAAATAAAAAATATGACGCTTCTAGCGGCGTAACGCGAGCCTTAATGGCATTGTTAACATAATTCTTGGGCGCGGCGCACACGAGCGGCCGCATAACTTACACCGCCGAGCGACGACGAGGAATTATTTCGAAGGAGATACGGAGCTACGGCCCCGAATACATCATCACGCGATACCGGCGGCGCGCGGGAAACCGCGATTTCGTGGATCTTCGCGCGGCGTCCGTGTCGCGAATAATTAAATGGATTCGCGGCGCTTAAGTTGAAATCTATTAGTTCGCCGCGAAGAACGGGGAGAGCTATCTCGCGTAGAAAAGTTCTTCATCAACAATCCTTCCACTTCTTGGAGCGGAATCCCACTCAAAATGAACGAAAAACGGTTTTCACTCGGGATTGCAAGAGCTTCGCTCGAGCTTAACCCTTTGACTCGTATGAGCGAATGTTTCAGCCGATTAGAGTGAATATGTTCTTCTACGTGACATGTAGAGTATATCGTGAGATTCGCTCTTCAATGTCCAGCGCAAATGTTTACTCGACGACTTTATGGAATAGAATTTACTCCGAACATGAGCGAAAAATTATTCGAATCCAACTGAGTCTGCTTTCCGAGTAAAATTCCGCTGCAAGAAATTTACTGAGAGCACTACGTGCTGCGCGGGACGGGGAGTAATTAATAATAATTAGTCCGTGCTACATAATAATTTTCATCAGCGCGCGGTCAGTCGCGCTGAAGCGCAAGAGAGTTCAGCGGCATTGCGCGAGTCCTGCGCTTTTTATCGCCTTTACGACGACACTCGTCGCCCTTATTAAGACACTGACAGCCGTAATTGTTGTCGTATTTTTTCCCCGTAATGAGCACTTTCAGTTGCAACGAATCCAGCTTCTAATAGCCGCACGCGTTAGCCTGCGTCTTGATTTACAGGAACGCTTAACCCTATCCTGCGCGCTCCTCAGAGCGTGTACGCCCTTTTCTGACGTCTCGCTCGCATAATACATTCTCGGTTTACAGAGCTGCGCGTTCAACGGAAGCTACTCGTAGAACACGCTGTGTCGCAAGCACGGCAAGCACCGTTCTCCGCTCATTAACAACGCCGTTTAATTGGGTCGGTTGATGGTAGATTGGAAGCCGGCAGCATTGATAATCGGCTCGAACGAGCTAACGGTATCCTCGAATATTCGAATCGAATGCGCGGCATCTGTCTCCCTCTGACTCTCTTGCTCTCCCTTCCCTTTCGTCCTTCCTGCGTGCGATCGAGCCGGTGCGTCAGGTCCGGTTCGAGCGATTACGAAAACCGTGGGCTGTAACCGGCCACGGGTGACGACCGCGACGAGACAACGACGAGAGCACGGCGACGTAACGAAGACGAGGTGGATGTTGGCGCGACAAAAAGCGCCGTCCCGGCTGGGTGAGGCGGGTAAAGCGGCACGGCGAAAAGGGAGGCGGTGGCGTACGCGGTATCCGTGTATTATTATCCGCGCGCGCTTTTAAGGCGTCATCAGCTGGCAATAAAAAGGCGCTATACGAGAGCGCCTCGCGAGACCGGGCGGGAGAGAAGACCGACCGGCTGACGCGCCGGTTGGGCATCGGCTTAAACTATAACTCCATATAAGGCGATCGAACGATTAACAGCTCGGGAGCGCGGCGAGTGTATATGGATATGTGCGCGAAAGGGCTCTCCGCGGGAGAGCGTAATCGTCGATAAACCGTGCAAACGCGTAACGAGACGTACGTCGCTTTCGTCGGCAGAGAGAAATTCCAGGCGGTGGCTGTTATCGAATAAATTGGTATGTATCGGTCGTTAGCCGTCGCAACGTGCAACGTGTGACGCACGCTCTCGCGTACTAATCCGATTAAATCCCATTACGAATAATTTCGGAGCCCGCAATAACGGGCGAAAGAGAGGAGAGACAGAGAGAACGAACCACGCCGGCCACCGATAGATATCCGGTCCGCGTGCTCGACTGCCCGGGGACGTGACGACGGTTGCGTTATGAGCGGTGTATAACCCACTCTCTTTCGGCGACTAAAGCACTAAAAATATAAGAGAGGCAAATCATGATGCCGATTGAAAATCCCCTGAACCGGACGGTTTGGCCGCGCGAGCGAGAAACGCCAATGTTGGCTCGCCAATTAAACGATCGTTCGTTTGTTCGCACGTACGTACATACGTACGGCCGTTCCTTTATTTCCGCCGAACTCCAGGATGTTAACAGGAGTTATTGATCGTCGTGGGAATCGCGCGCGAGGTGCGCGGGATTTACGGGATGCGCGCTTGAATCACGCCGACGTCCCCCTAACGCGCGCGTGAATGCAAATAATATAGCGCGTAATTGCATTATCCGACGAATTTATACGAGTTAGCCGCAAAATTTCGCGAGCGCATAAATTCGCGCCTCGCAATGCGTCATGGTTGTTTATAGGAGAGCCCGGCAGACAGGGGCCCGCTGTTTTTCACGGCAGTTGAAATCCCGCTGTTTTGCTTCGAGCGTTAAATTTCTACCGTCGCCGCTGGGGCGGAAGCGTAGCTTTCGTTCTCGGATTACTTTTTCTCGAGTCTTAGAATTACAGCGTCGGAATTTACGTAGCGAATATATTAGAATAACGCTAACGGCGCGCCGAACCGCGGCTCGGAGATAGCGGTAATACCTCTTTCAGCTTCGAAAGTCGCGAACGCCCGCGAGACACGAGAGATAGGAGGACGCGCGGTAGTGTCGCGCATAGAAATTTCCAAAGATTTTCCCGGATGCAGCGTGGATATCGATTAGAATGCTCAAACTTGCCCCAAAATTATTTGCGACACCAATTGGGTGCTCCATTCTTCTTCCAAACATGGTTTCTCTGCCCAGAATCATAGCAGAAACTTTACGGGAACTTCTTTCTCGCTAACGTGGGTTTACTTTTACGGTGTCAAATAGAAATTCTACTTTTACACCAACTGTTATATTCGATAAAATAAAAAATTTTTAAAAATTGGTTTCAAACATTTTGAATATTTTATTGAATAATGAAACTATTTGGAAAGTCAACGTACGTTTTATTCAACGTCAAAAAAGGTATCGGGGAAACTTTGGCTTACTTTTCTATTTACAATCGCGCACGTTTAAAACATAACACTTTTAACCAAGACTCACAATTATTTTGGGGAATCATACTGAATTCCATACAATAAAAATATATATTTTTTAAACACTTTCAGTGTATTTTAATGAATAATGAAATTATTTGGGACTACCATACATTTTGTGCAAACCAATGTGAAATGATTAGCAGAAAGAATATTGGAAAGACCTTTCTGTTTAGAATCGCATGTTTGTAAGGTTTAAAATAAAAATACACGAAAATATACGAAAAATATAACCAGAACCTGCAATTATTTTGGAGAATCAGGTCAGATGCCGATCGGATCCCGAGAAATGTTCTACACACGCGGTGTATCCGCGTATTTCCCGTGAAAAATCGTATCTGCACTTTTTCCGGAACGAGCCGACACTCCCGGGAACAGCAAGCGCCGCGTCCCTCGAACGAGATCACAACGGAGATAATTGCAAATAACCGAACGGCGTATGAATATTTCAGAGCGCGATGACTAATAGAGCAGTACACACGGCATCGCGTGCGTACGCCGACAAAACATCCCTTTCGACAAGTGTACGGCGGATATTACATTTTTGACGGACGACGGACGGAGCAGACGTCCGATCGCGGCACGGTGGAATGTGGAACAAATACAGATTTCATGAAAAATCGATGTGTCTTCCGTTACACGCGCGGTACCACGCGAATTTCGTGCGGTGGGACCATCGCACACTGTACGCTTGTTGTTTCATGTCAGGATTGGGTCAAGGGAGAGAGAGAGAGAAAGAGAGAGAGAGGGGAGGAGAGAGAGAGAGAGAGAGAGAGAGAGAAAGAGAGAGAGAAACTCCCAATATTGCGGCAGGAAAAAGGAAGAGGCAGAACGTGCTATTATATTCCATCGCGATCGGGACGTCAGAGAACGCGCGATTCTAATTTCGAGATCGCGACTGAATACCTCGCTCGCGGCGTCGACTCGTTTGCATTTTTCGTTCGCGCCCTCTTTTCCTGCCGTCTTTTACGCGCCACTCGAGACAGCGGCACCCGCTGCTGACGTATTTTCTAAGGTTTGTCTTGTAAACATCAGCGCTTAATCAAGATCGTATCGTCGTATAACATCGCTCGCGAGCCATCCATCATCCCCTGCGAGAGAATCACGACTCACTCGAGTACACTAACGCATTAATATACATCGGCAAATATACGAATGGGGGATAAGCAATTGATTGGGTTACGTCACGCGTCATTGGTCACGTACTCGCAAAGGTAAATGCAATGCGTCATTTTGACAGACACTACGGTATATCGTTTAACACCCCGGCGGATGCGCTGAATACAGAGAGAATGCGTGCGACGACGACGACGACGACGACGACGACGACGACGGCAGCGGCGACGACCGCGGCGCTTCATTTTCGCGTGCGGGAGCGAGCGAGCAAACGTCAGCTCTCGAGCTCTCAGTCAGAGTGCGTCGACCGGTCGTCCTTCTTGATTAACAATTTTACTTTCTGACAAAGCGGATGATTCGCGAGTGAAAATGACAAATCACCGCGTCAACGGCATAGCGCGTCGCTCTAAAAAACTCGCGCAGTAATCAGACGCGGTCATCGCCGGATTAACAGCCGGGAGGACAGCTCGGGACGGCAAATAGCGTCGCGTCGCCGACTAAAAGCGTTGTAATCTCTGCCGCGATAATGAAGTTCCTCCAAACATTTTTCCGCTATGCAAAAACGACGCGCGCCATCTGCCCAGAAAACTCTCTCCCTTCCCCCTCTTTCTCTCCTTACCCGACTCACCCTTCCTTTCTCGCTTCAATCGCGATGAGACAAAAACGCGCGGAGCGTCACAAACGATCTCCTTCGCCGAGAGCGCGCTCTGGTAAGAGCTCTCTACTCGCCCGTCCGCTAAATCGTTTTTCGTTGTTTTTGCGCACGCAACAAAAATGAACACCCTGGCTGTTGGCTCGCACAAAGGCTTATCCGGAGAGTACATAGCGCGATACCTCGCGTAGGCGACACAGTCCGAACCGGATCGTCCTCTCCGTCTGCGAATCATGCTCCCATTAAATGTTCCGGTCTCTCTCCTCCTCTCTCTCTCTCTTTCTTTCTCTTCTTCCGCTGTGCCGTTCTCGACGAGAGCTTGGAAAGAAAAAAAAAAAGAAAAATGCAGAGGAGCGTTACGCGAACTTAGACGTCCGTAGACGTTTTATCAGCCTCGCAAAGTCAGAGGCCCGCGGCGACGTCGTCGGACGATGTCGTACGTCAGCGCGACGACCTCGCCGGGAGATAACGTAGCGTCCTTTTGGAGGTGCTCGATTAGTTCGAAAACAGCTCGTTGCCGACAAGCTACGAGCAGTATCGCTATGCTGACATCGTTTCTCTCTTTCTCTCCTCTCGGTAGTGCCCGGTGCTGCTGCTACTGCTGCTACTGCTGCTGCTGATGAAGCTATCGCGCATTGTTGTGCAGCTGGCAGAAGAGAATCCCGCGGTAACACATGTAAACGAGCCGTGTAGACGTGCTGTAGGGTTATGTACCGGTTTGCCGCATCCACGTAAACGCACACGCTTCCACGGCATATACACGTGCGCGCCTGCCGAACATACAGAGTGTCTCTGACCAACCGCGCTTTATGTTAAACATACCGTCGCGAAAAATTGCGCCAGCGTTGTCGCTCGCCTTGCGAGCGTGACGTCGCGACGTACGGCGATACAGTATTGTTCGCTATTAGTACAAATAGACGAGCCACGCGCCGTTGATGGATAAGGGACGTGCACGTGAGAGAGCACTGCGGCAACGCGAGGAGGGAAAAAGCGCATCGTGCACGTTTCACGGTGCCGGTCGCTGAAATAAACATTTCAAATGCACAACTGAAACGTACGTTTTTAAACGCACAATTTTTTTGTTTTGTTTGGAGCGCGGTTGCACAAGAATGAAAAACAGAGGTAGAGCCGAGAGTTGCGGACGACGAGAGTGCTTCGCGTGGACTTGACTTTCCTTTCGCTCAAAAATCACCTCCCTTCGCGTGTCAGACACCAGCGCGCCGCGTTTTCACACACATACGCACACACTCCGCGCAAGGTTCATCATTGAAAGGAAATACAATCGGTTAGGGACACCTTGTACATAGATAACATAATACACGGGGGACGATTCGGAGGAAGGATGAAGGAGAGGGAGCGCGCGAGATACGGAGGAAGTGTCGAGTAATGCCCAGAAGAGGAACTATGTGAAGGGTAGATAGGAAATACCTAGCGGTGGTGTAATGTGCAATCGCGGCAACAACGACGGTGACGACGACAACGACGTCGACGTCACCGACGACGACGACGACAACGAAGAGTTCGTCGACAAGGAGAACCGCGTCAACAAGTACGCGACCGTAGGTGGAATGCGGCCTTTTATGCTTGTTCCTCTCTTCCGTCCTCGCTCCGCCGACTTCCGCCGACTTTCGCTTCCTTCTGTGGTCTACCCTTCTTTGAGCGTTGTCTACGTAGCGTGGCGCGCACTTGTCGTTCCAGACGTTTGAGATGCACGCACATCGACTCACAGAGTGATATATATATATATATATATATATATATATATATATATATATATATATATATATATATATATATATAGAGAGAGAGAGAGAGAGAGAGAGAAAGAGAGAAAAAAGCGCGTCTTCCTATCACCTGCGCAGGTAAAACGCCGAGACATCGCCACCATCAAGCCTGCCGGGATACGACGCGGCGTCTCATGGCGGTAGATTATGCGGTACCGACGCGCGGAGGTTGTTTGTACGCGGATAAGAGGGGTCAGGTCTGGTGTCGTCCATTTTTCACAACTTTCCTCTCGCCACGAAGGCTCTCGTATCTATCTCGTTCCGTTGCCCACGGCCGTTAGTTTCTCGCCCTGCCCTCGCTTCTATTCCGTGTTTACCCCTCTTGTGCTCGCTTCCCCTTTCTTTTTTCTCTCTGGCTCATTCTCTCTCTCTCTCTCTCTCTCTCCCTCTCCAGTGGATCTATTAGCGAACAACCGCGTTTACCGCGGTTTCATGGCGTCCTCCGGGCGTGTATGCGGGTCTCGGGAAATCGTGGTCCGGAGAATGATCGATATCTCGCGCGGCGCGTTACCGCGCCGAAAGTATCCACCGGCCATTACTCATCGTGAGCTCGCTCGTTACTGTCCGTGAAAATTTTTACGCGATGAAAACAAGTCCTGCCGATCGGAGCGACGCAAAGGCGAAATGGCTTTTCGTATCGCGGTGCACGGGAGAATTTCCGCTCGTTATCACGAGGATGTACGCGCGCGCTGTGTCGCGTGCGCGTACAGCGGATAACACCCATCAAAATTCGTGAGTTCCAAAGCGTGTTTCCACGGACGCGCGAGACTTTTGAAGAACTTTTACCTGGGCGGTGACGCAAGACGAACTTTCCTCGGGACGGACGGTTATTCGGAGAGGTCGCGAAAAAGAGAGAAAGAGAGCAACTTCATACCGAAGTTCCCGACGAAATTATTTCCCTGATAAAAGTTTCTCAAGGTGTCAGTGGAATCGGGGCCAATGTACAACCGGATATTACGTTTCTTAAAGTCTATATAAAACGGTACTTATTCCGCGAGATGATAGAGGAAGGTTATGGTGTTTTGGGAAGTGTACGACGCGCTTGACGACACAGGTCGTCGTGTGCGAAATATCTTCAGAATGAAGTGGTAAAACGCAGGAAATGAGACTCCAAGATATATATCGATAATATCGGCTTCCGATGAGAAATAAGAAGAAAAAGAAGAAGCAGATCATCGCGAGTCGCGCGAGTGATTTCCGAGTTAACTTCATTTGTGGAAATTAAAATTGACAAGTATTTTAGATAAAATAGATCACCTCACGATGATGGATCGCGTTCCGACCAATTATCACAAATTCACAAGCGTACAAGTGGTTGAGAACCAGCGACGCGGCGCGGTTAAAATCACGTCGTTCAGCAAAATCAAGTCCATGCTCCGGGGAAATTATCCACATCAAAACGGAGGACAAAATAGCCTTCGAGGTTATTAGGAAAGAACCGGCGAGAGAGAGGTTGATTTTAAATCATCCGTTAAATCGCGCGTAGCTTTTTTCCGAGAAAGAGGCGGAGAAAGAGAGAGAGAGAGAGAGAGAGAGAGAGAGAGAGAGAGAGAGAGAGAGAGAGAGAAATAGAAAAAGGAAAACGCCGGCTTAAAGTTATCCTCGCAGGGTAATGCTTTCTTAAAGGAAGGTAGAAGAGATATTATTTAAACAAAATTAGAATTTCGAATGGAGAAGTAGAATAAATAAGGCGGGTATTACGCAGTGACGTTGCCTCGCTATCGCCGAGGGTCGGCTCCGCCGTCGCGGCCCTTCAGACGAGGCAAATGAAATATTTTTCTCTCATTCCGCGAGGTAGAGAGTCGAGGTACGATTCTCGAACTTCGACGAAACTATTCGCGAAGCCCAACGGCTCGGTTCGTTTAAAAAGAAATAAAAAAAAAAAAAAACACGTTTCCTACAAGCGCGATGCTCTGAGCGACCCGGGGAAAAGGGGGTGCATTGTTCGTACGCGGTGGATTGTTTAACCCTCTACTGCCCAAATTAATTTCTCATGTTTAAAAAATTTTTCATGTGCATAGGATGTTTAAAACTAAAGTGCTCGACACATATAAGGTGATATTTTCTAATTTTTTATTTTCCCAAAATAGCTTTGTAACTTTGAGGTCACGTTGGGTAGTTATTATCGCTGCCAGCGTACTAAAAAAAAATAGCCATACTGTGACTTTCACGTCACATCGGTCTAGACGGAAACAACATTCATATTGGAGATAAATAATGATGAAACTGGATTGTGACCTCACAGAGTCACAGTAGAGGGTTAACAATATTTCTGCTTCGATTTCGCTACAATCTGATCATATGCGTGAACTGCGAGCCGCGTTCTCGTTGTTTCGCGACGTCGACGATACGTCGATGAGCGGCGCGCAACTCATTAAAGACGGAGGGCAATTTCACGATCTTCGATGAAGCACACACGTGGGTTACTCCTACGCAACGATCCATTATCAGATCCGGGTAAACGACGGGGACGATGTCGAGGATTGAACACACTGGCGCGCGGGGGCCAGAAATAACCGAGTCGACCCGAAGCAAACGAGCGAAACTAACCTCCCGGCCCGAACCATAAATATCACAATGGACAAGGGGACGCGCAAGGTATGTTTTTACGCCAGGAATATAAAGCGAGGCGAGGAGAATGCCGGAGAACGGCAGTTGGACATCCCCAACAATCGCGAGTCCATCTCTCTTTCTCTCTCTCCCTCTCTCTTCCCCGACACCAAACTCCAGCCCTCAACATTATTGGGTTGATAGTTTCATTGAGATCCGCGGGATAAAGTATCCGCTCTTTTCAAGTGAATCAGTAGACATTTTCCTGATTGAATCGGTAAAGGAACCGTTTTTCGCCGATCATTAATGAATATTCACTGATTTTCAGTGAAAACTCCATTTTGTCTCCATTTTGTTGCTCCGTCTTATTTTTCGCTGATTGTGACAAGTGGATAAGCAAGACTTCACTGCAAAATCTGTAATACACAAATCTACGATATACCACATCCAACTTTCTGAGTGTGTCACAATGGAATTAATGGCTTTCATGCGCCTTTTGTGCGCGATGACGCTGTCTGCATTCGCAAAGTGCATCAATGATGGGAACAGTCGCTGCTATTAAGTGATCCTTTCAGCGAGATTTTCAGCCGACTGCAATATGCCTATGCTTATCAACTCAAGTGTAAGTATATGGCATTTCAATAAAAAAAAAAATATATATATATATACTGATTGTACTTTAGAGAGAACTGCGCTGCAGTTTCTCGTCAAGACCGTGGTATAAAGCATCACCGATCGCGCACCGTTTTCAGAGTCTCGCGATCCGAAGTGACAGCTACAATCGGTCACTTCGAAAACGAATCACCGAATGGTCAGCGAATTTACACCCCCGCGCGTCGCCCGTCCACATATCCGCGGGCGCATTTTTGAAAACAAACGATCGCCGAAAATGCCCATCCGAGCGAGCTCTCGGTTTTTGGCGGCGAACTTTGCTTCCGTGTAACGGGATCCGCGCAAAACGATAACCCGCAACCCGCGCCGCCGCCGCCGCCACCGGTTCATACGAGTCCCCCGCACGCTTGTGTGGAAATGCGCGACGCAATTTATGTGAATTCACGAATGGCTACGTGCAACAATGCATAAGTACGTATCTGTATGCGCATGTATACTCGATCCATTAATTTTCGTCCAAGCTGCTTCCTCGCCGCGTCACAGGCAGCTATATAGCCGGTGAACGGCAGAAAAGTTGGTCGATTAAACCGGCAATAGCGGCGTGTCCCTTCGTCCTATACCCGCACCCATCTATAATAAAGCGCCGGCGCTCCAGCTGCGACGTCACATGTAGGTCAAAATAATTTAAGACTGCTGCTGCTACACTACTCTACTGACACTATTACTTACAAACGCGCGTTCCGCGCTGCCATCAACGCTCATTAATATCGTAACAGTAAATCGATCAACACCCATAGAAAAAGGTGGCAAAGTGTCCCCGATTAATTCGACCCGCTGCACACGCGAGCGATCGTCGCAATAGGATACGCGCGCGTGCATATTGTAGAAATGCTATTTGCGTCTGTCACGCTCTATTCAATTAAACACTGGCGCATTTTATTGCCATTAGTGCGTTAGTAGCGGGCAGGAGAGAGAATATTAATTTTCGAATCGCTATCGAGCGAAACGACGCGGCGCGGAGTGCAAACTCATGTTTACGATATTTAAAAGTCACTTATCCTGTAATCGTGTGATCCCCCATCGGCACGCTGGCGTAAATTGCGGGCGTTTTAATGGCAGCTTCGATTCCGCTTGTAATTTCATGGAGCACCGCAGGATAACTTCCGTACGAGGTATTCTGTTATTCAATACGATTTCGTATCGCGGAATGTTCAAATGATGACGCGTGCGAACGATTAGATATCTCAGTTCCCATGAAAAAATGTGTCGGAATTAAGTGCTAATTAAATGTTAATTTAATGCTACAGTTTATCAGTTTAGGAATTTTAGCGGCCTTTGCAAAATTTGCTGATCAAGCCAGTTTATGTCCACTCGGCATTCCTCTGTGTGACAAAAGAATTAAAATCACGTATATAATATTTCATATTATATGAATATATATTGTTATATATTATTATTATACGTCTCGCTGTATTAATTATAATAGACTTTTCTGAAAGAGCATTTCTCCTAAACTGCTTAAACACTAAAATCAAGAATGCAGCAGTAAATTAGCACCTAATTAGCATTGAATTTCGATTTGATCTCCCCATTTGGATTTTCTGTATCGGTAATGCCAACTCAACAGAGTCGGTTCAACAGAGGTCAATTAAACATGCTAATAAAATCTTTTAGAGCATCTCCGACGAGAGCATCGTCTCGAACGGTCGCGCACGACTGGTAATTCATTAACGTGTCGTTATCGCGAATATCTCATCCATTAAGCCGAGCTTCTCTCCGAGCCGCGCATTAAAATAGTTATTACGATAACTCTCTCTCGCATATGTGTGACAATAAATATGAAATGGCGGCCTTCATGATATTAATTCGACAGTAGCTTCTCCGTTGAGCAATCTCGAATCTATGTATTTGCATACTCGCGCTGAGAAACAATCTAAAAATATATACCGTGTGTGTTCGCGATCTTGCGCTGTTTGGAAAGTATAACGAGAGACACGTCTCTCTCTCTCTCTCTCTCTCTCTCTCTCTCTCTCTCTCTCTCTCTCTCT
>NW_022639586.1:548120-560367 GCF_010583005.1 Odontomachus brunneus | reverse complement strand
CTCTCTCTCTCTCTCTCTCTCTCTCTCTCTCTCTCTCTCTCTCTCTCTCTCTCTGTCTCTCTCTGTCTCTCTCTCTTTCTTTCGTCAACGTGCTCTCGTTAGAGCGGACATGCGAGCAATTACGTTTCGCGGGAAATGCCGTTCGATCCAAGTTTATAAGTTGGATCAGGACAAGAGGGAAGCGCGCTCGGCCGTTTGTCGTCGTGCTGAATACAGTTCTCGTTTCCTCGTGTTGTGCGCGAGCTGAAATCGACGATCGGGTCTGACCTTTGACCGTACCGGTGTTAATATTTCTGTGTCGACTGCCTTTACACGTAACGATATCATACGTTTACTTCGGGACATCGTCGTCGGCAGCATCGGGCCGGAAGCCGAGCGCGGAGAGCACGTGTACCGTACTACACGCAGGGAAAGAGCTCTCTCTTTCTCCCTCACTCTCTCTCTACGGGACTCCATTGTACACACGTAAATGCACACGGATACGTGTTACTACGTGTACGACCGAACATGATCTTTCCGCGCGAGTTTACAGCCAGTTTCTCTCTGTTTCTCTCTCGCTCTCCCCTTCGTGGTGTTGGCCAACGTAATCCGCGTTTCGGATCTGCCGATAGGCGACAAAGAGCGCGCGCGGTCGTGCGCCGAGAAATATCGAAAGCGACCTATTCATAACGCCTCGATCGCAATCGACCGTCCGCGCGAGTTCAACGCGAGATCACGGAAGTAACGTCACACGGACAGCGCACGGTAACGCGCGCAGAGCGTCGTGTTGGCACGATAGTCTGTGGCGGGACTGGTTTTAGAGCGGGCAAAAGGCGCGCCGACGTTTACTACACTTCTAGCCGCGCGGCACCGGGGAAATTATAAATTTTCGAAGTCTTAATTAAGTCCCGCGGCGTTGGTATTTATGCAAATCGGATCCCGCGCCTGCTCCCGAAGATTCGTGTCCACCGGCGTTCATTAGAGGAGCATAATATACAGGGCCAGGAACTTCGATTTCTACTAGTTTTGTTCCCCGCGCGATCCTTTCACTGCTGCTCCGAGTGACAATATATTCCATGAGGAGAAACTCGGGTCGGACGCATTTTCCGCGCAATTTTTCTATTTTTCGAACATCAGGAAACTCGCCGAGTCGGCCGTTCGTTAACACTCCGTTAAGATACGATCTACCGGGAAGCAGCCATGAAATAGAAGGAGGAGGAGGAGGAGGAAAAAGAAGAAGAAGACGCGCGACTGCAACCATAACCGGAGATTCGCAGCGGCGTTCTCGCGCACACACGCGCACACGAGATGCAAATGCGCCGCGGTGCAATATCCAATTTTTTCCCCATTGAACTAATATCGCGTCTTTCGATAGTCGCGGATATCATCCGGTCTTTTAGCTCGGCTTAGCGATCTACATAGAAGTACCGGTTCGGTCTGTGGGAAAACCGGTCGATCGCAGGCCGCGCGATCCTTTTTTCGACGTTGGCGGCGCGACATTAATGATCGGCGATCGCGTTCTCGCCTTATTGCAAATCTTTACGGCGCAATCGTACGTATCGCGTGGCCCTTGCCGCTGCTGAGCTGCCGCGAGAACGGCACGCAGCACTGTTCTCGCACAATCTTGCCTACGAGGAGGTTTAATCGTTCCGCGGTCTTTGCGTTCCGCGTACACGCGCACAGACAGAGACGCGCAGAGTCCTCCTTTTTGCGAATCCGCCCGGCCGTATAACCCGTTTCGCATCCTATGTGACGCGCGGTGTTGGGCTCCAGTAACGATGTTATCTACGCGAACACAATCATCGATGCAAGAAGAACGCTTACCGCAATCGAATAGATTACGCGTGTTTTATCGCGGTATAAATTATCCCGACGTTATGGGTTCTAGATAGCGCACGATGGCTGCTGACTCCGCGTATGACAATGAATCATATGCGAGCGTAAACGAGCCGATAAGACTTTACGGCGGGATCTTTGGGCGCCTTGTTGCCGCGGCCGGATGCGCAACATAATTCGCATAACTTAATACCGAATTAAGCGCTCGTCCCGTAATAAGCGCCCTACGTACGGGAACTGATAATCAGCCGAGAACCTACATAATGACGCGCAATTTATGCTCTCGCGGTCTCCCGCGTTCTTACGCGCGCACGCATTCTTACATTCTTACGATAATTATTCCCTCGCGATCCGCAGGTAATAATATTAATCCCGTCGCTGTTGCGATAAACGAGACGAAGGAAGGAACGATTCTAACCGCGAGAAAAAAAGGTCGCGTGTGTAGCGGACAGCGCACGCTGCAAAGCGCTGCAAAGTGATAGCTTGTCCCATCCAGCCCGTCGACTCGCTGTGCGGGGTTAGTTGTCACCGATGGCGCGCACTGTAGAGGAAGCGCCGTGCGCCGAAAATTGTGCTTTTCTTTACCTTTCCCAGGCGATTTTCGTTTTCGATTTTCCAGAGCCGTTGCCGAGTAAGAGACCGACGGGATATCCGCGGAAGAATGCACTCGTAAGATTCGTTCCACGGGCGAGTGTATCCCTCGGACGGGTCACGGGTGACGGAACGGGAGCGTCGCTGATCGCGGCGGGATTTAGGGTACATCGCGCCGATTTTTCATGCAAACGATAGCGCGCGAGCACGTCCGGGCGCGTCGCGAGGCACGATTTCTTCGGCCGGTACATCCGTCAACGTCGCGCCGCCGAGTCGTAGAAATTTAACCCGCCGGAGAAATGGACGGCTCGCGTGGCGCGTTTCGTTCACGATCGGGGGTTGACCCGCCACCGTCACCAGGAGCACGCGAGCGCGAAAGTCGCTTCCGTGAAAAAGCCTCGATTTGTATTCACGTCGCGCCACGTAACATTGTGGGCGAAAGGAACGTTCCGTTTCTTGCAGTTTACTGCCTTTGACTGGGAGATCGCGCCCTTTGTTGATATAGTAATTTTCGTTGTCGATCCGCGCGCGCGCTCGACAACGACGATCGAGCGCGGTATGCATCGTACGTTACTCGCGTTCCATCATGAATACGAGACTTTTCGCAATCATTGCGATAGACGAGGGGAATTCAGAATCAATATCGCGGATTCACAACGCACACACGAACTGCGCGGAAAAAAAAAATGCGACGCGCACCTGGACCGGAAATCGAGTAGCTGTCATTTCGATTTTTCAACAGCTACGATGGATTCGCTCGCGCGTCACCATTTTTTATCGTTTAGCATAAAGAGCCGTGTCTCGGCGCTTCGCGGCGTCTGCTTCTAATGTTGAAGTTGGAAACTTTATCGACGGAGTAGGTACTGACATTTTTCTGCAAAGTTCACGTCGTATTGGTTGTACAGAATTACGCAATGAAAATAACGTACAAAAATTAATAGGAGCGTTGCTCGATATGTGATAAAAACGAGAAAAATGTTTAAATGTAAAATCTCAAGCTGTCACTTAGTACAATATTTGCCTAATCCAGAAGTTCCACAACTTGTGTACATACCGAAAGTGTGGATGTTCCAAACAGAAAAATTTTGAAGAATATTGCTGTATCTTCGCATCTGAATTCAGAAGCTTAAGAATATCGGAAAAGTTTGCAGAAAGATTTCTACACGGTTAAGTTTTCTGCTGAATATGATAAAACAAAGCAACATACATTTATGTAGGATCTGTATATACAAAAAGTACGAGAAGGATAGCGTGATTGTGCTAGTGACGATCGTCTCTGCGTTATCGACGTTTTTCGAGTTCGTCAACAACTCCAGTATCCCCTGCAGGATGTTGCGGATGAGTGACATTCGCGCGATCACGAACGAGCGGGCGAATCGCTGAGGCAAATTCGTCAGCGTAATTCAACCGACGACGGTTAATTTAATAATAATCCCCGCGGAGTCGCGGAACACGCGCAAGGGCCATAAATCGAAAAACGACATTGCTCTCATTTCGCGCGAGTCGCCGGCGGAGGAATGACAGTCCAAATATTTCATTATCGGTATAATTTATCGCACCGTACTCCCGTCGTCCCCCGAAACGCGACGAATAATCCATCTGCTATTCGTCGGCTGATGCACCGGCACGAATGTAACGAAGTAATGAAATCTCGATTCGCCGTACTGTACGCTCGCGATGCACCCCGCCGCGCTATGCAACCGTCCCGAGACTCTCCTCCACGATAAAATAACGGACATCGAAATACGTATGATTCGATAACTGGCGCGGTTCGTTTCAGTGTTGGATATTAAGCGAAATTGTTGAAATTTCTTTGAGCCCAATCAATCAGCAAATCAATAATCAATGAAATTATAATGAATCGTCACATATAGAATCACAAATAATTTTATTAATCGATTAAATTATTCGTGATTACATGTATGACGACTGATTGATTCTGATCGTCGATTTGTCGATTATTTTAATCAAAGAAAATTTTCATCAATTCATGGCCAATACCAGTTGTGCCAGTTCGTCCGGTAGTTGCGGCGCGAGAGTTTCTCGCGATGAGCACAATTAAAAGTTGCGCCCGAACGCTCTCGAGAGTCGTGTTTCGCAATTTCGCAGTTTGAAAACGAAAGACGTATAGGCCGGCGTGTTGTATGCAGGCGCGCGCGCGTATACAACACTCGTCTCAGATCCTCGAGACGTGTAGTCGTTCTCTTTCCGGCGGCTTTAATTTCGTTTCAACGAGCGAGGAATGCCGGGTGGTCCGGAGACCGGAAGAACGGCGCGGCGAAAAAGGAACGAGGGAAAAAGCGACGGGATCGCGTTTCCTCCGGCTCCGCCGTCGCTTGGCGGTTTCGTTACTTGCGTCACCGTGCCGTTGGCGGTGATGGTGGTGACTTTAAAGGTCGAATTAGATTACCACCGACTCGATTAAACCACCGTCGTCGTCGTCGTCCGAGAGTGTCGCCCGGGATAATCTTGGACGTTGCGTACGCGTGCTCCGGCAACCCTCTGTGAGAGACGCCTCCATGAAGGGAGGAAGCTCGACGTGATTTCACGTTCGCATTCCCTTCTTGTACGTCAATCTCTTCAGGGACGAATTTATTAAAATCAGAAAAGGAAAGGATTTAATTTAAGGAAAGGAAAGCGACACAAATACGACATCTGCCAGTCTTGTGACGGGATTTCCTTTTTTCTTCTGGAATTTTATGGCGGTTATTGATTTGGGGGTATATGTTCGCACATCTCCACAAAACATATCATCCTTTTAGAGGAATCTCCTATATATCATTTTTGCGGGATTCTTCTAAAGCCACGAGGAGAATATTCCTCTTCATTAGAAAAGAAATACTTTTCCGGTAAAAGTTTGCGCTTAGAATATGGGATTACAGAAAATATTACTTTGCAACTAGAGTTTTTTTTGTTGTTATAATATTTTCCTTGTGGTTTGTAGAAAGATCCTCTTGAGGCCACAAGAAGTTTCTGTTGAGGACAAGATATATATATATATATATTTTTAGTATAATATTAGTTTAGTATAACTATTTGTTATATCTTTATCGACAATGTTTGAATAGAAAAAAAAGTGTATCCGAACGTACACATATGTGACGATATTCCTGATTAAAAGAAGTTAAAATGTGCGATTGTAAAGCCAACAAACGTGAAAACGATGAGGCTTTCAATATTTGAAGAGTCATGAAATCGCAGGTGTCTCGTCGTGTCGAATGAAACATGTTAAACAGTTTATTCACAGCGATGGTGGAGACTATTGTTGTCGTTGCATTAATTTCCATTAATGTTATTGCTATGTACAAAGCTGTTGCATTTCAAATTGCAGGCCGTTAATGATAGTCGATACAATAATGAGCTGATTCGGTTCTCACGTGTGAAGAGGTGTTTTTGTTCCTACGCGCGAACGCGCACAAATTGCTCACTCCGAGAAAAGATTCCGACAAAAGAATGCCATCCGCGAGACGAACGGTAGGGTCGAATTCTCGTGTCGCTTGAAAAACGCACGAACTTTCGATCGAGCAGATGGACGCTTCTTTACGTCCCGCGGCCTCCACGAGAACCACGTCTGGCTGTTTCAATCGACGAATATAATTCGACGATCCGATTCGCCTGTGGACCGATAAATACAATCTTTGCGCGATTTGATCTAATATACGGGCGCAGACTATCGAAATCGCACGTTTCACCTGCCATCGGGATAAAATACACCGATGGCTCTTAGATACCAATTTCCCCGGTCGTATCGTGCCAAAATGCAGTACGTGATGCACTCCCGGCAGAAGAAATCTCATGAAATAAGTCTCGGGACGCCCGCGGCCATTCCGCCAGCGATCCCGGGGTCCGGCGTTTGCCCTATGCGGGAGCATGGCGCGATATCGAGTCGCGATAAGTTGCATGTGGCGGCGCATCGGCGAGTCTTAAATCCATAGGAGAGTCTCTCTCGCCTCTCTTCCCTTTTCCCCATTTCTCTCTCTCTCTCTCTCTCTCTCTCTCTCTCTCTCTCTCTCTCTCTATACCCAGGGCTCTTACAAGTTCCACCTACTCACCTACCGTTCGTCCATTCGTCTACTCGCTCGCGTTTCCCGCGCGCATTATATCGTGCCGAATTGCAGTACGTGCGGCGGACCGCTAGGAGAAATCCCGTAAAATAGGTGCGGGTCGCAGTGCTGGGGCATGCGATGCGGGAACGCGCCGAGCTACGCGCGGCAGTAACCGTTAATTGAATGCGCTAATTCACTCTCTAATCTTGTGTAACCGTATTTGCGCGTAATGGCACAAAATACATGGTCGCGATATTGCTCGCGGGTGCCCGTGAGTGCGTTTTCGCGCGGCCGCGAAGGTCGACACGGTGTTGGCGCGGGAGGAGGCAAAGGCGGCTCATCCTGCATGAGGAGAGAGGGGCGGCTATTTCGAGGCACCTACGGGAATATTAATTTGCGTCGAGTCTCGCCCATCGCGCCTGGCAAATAACCCGTGGTCGAACGTAATGTCAGGCACGTAACGCAACGTAACGTAATGTAACGTAGCGCAACGTACCCCGGCTATCTGGAGACTCGCTTGGCGTTCGCGTTTCGATTAATCGCACCGCGATACAGATTTTGCCCGCGTGTAGAAGCGCGCGACGCACATTTTCTGACCGCTATAACTTTTCCCGTGATATACGGCTCAAGTCCGCGACACAGCGCGACTATAAGCGCAACACCGACGAGAACGCGCACGAGATCTATCGCGAATGTTTGCGGACTAAATGTCTGCGCTCGATTAATCTCGCTGGGAAACTCATCCATTATTTTAGACGAAGTCCTCTACCATTTTGCAAGTAACCACGATAATAATTCCTTTACTTCGACTCATAGTAACAGATTATTAATCTCATATGTTCTAATTACTGTTACAACAGACGAGACGGAGAAAGGAATCTGAACGATTCGATCGTGAATGAAAGAGGTTGCGTGTTGCCGTGCTTTAATCGATCGCGACACTTGACTTATGCAAACGAACAATTAGAGAACGACATGAACGTGTGCGAGAATACGTATTAAAAGATTGGTTTTCGTTTCATGTCGCTATGTCGACTCATTCACGCGTTATAGCCGTTTAAATCCGCGGTGTCGTCATCAGGTTTGGGTTTAATTTTCGCATAGTGCAACGCTAGCGCATTCTCTCTCTTTCTCTCTCTCTCTCTCTCTCTATCTTCAGCGCACAATGTTTTGTGCTGTCTCTCTGAGTACTGCGACCGCGTAGTCGGAGTGAAAACGTAGCCGAAGCGACCACGTTTGTCTAGGCCGCAGAAAGGGGCAAGGCCGTCGCTGTGGCCGCTGCGCGCCGTCATACATGCGCGAGATATCGCTTTCAGAAAAAAGCTGTGCGGAACGCGACTATTGTTTCCACAAAGAGATAACGACGGTCGATCGAGCGTGCGAATCGATACAAACGTCGATAACTCCACTTGTAGACGTCGTAGCAACTTGAAACAAGAGCTGTTGGAAAGAGAAAATTATCGTGCTTCCGTTGAATGTGAAGTCGTTCTTCGACGAATGAAGATTCAATCAGTATACTTATATAAATGCGAAAAACACCGGTTTTTGTGTTTGTATTAAAGCGAACATTAATCTATTTTAGAAACGAATGGGAAAGCTTGCTTTGGATTTGTAACGCAACGCGCCAGTTTTATGCTTTTGACGGATATAAAATATAAAATAATATTTAAAATAATATATAATAATTAAAATAATATATAAAATAATATTTAAAAGAAAATGACAATAGGGAACTTTGTTTTATAAACATGTTTTTTTGCATACTGCCTGTAGAGCTCGTGCCGTTATGTTATACGTATTAATTGGCCAATTTTCCTTTGTTAATATCTCGATAATGACAGAATTTACGAAATGGTAGAGGAGTTTTCTATTGAGGTTAAAACGTCATAGCTTTTGATATAGTCTTTTGATATCGAGATGCGTACTAAAATGGGCTCAGTCTTTTTTAAAATCAGAAAAAAATTTTGGCCACAAATTTGTACATTTTATCATGCTATTAGCTTTCGCGTGCGTGCGCTTTGAAGAATCGGAAACATGTTGTTTTCCATGCTGCTCAATTCGGTCGATGCAATGGTCACTACGAAATTTTCATTTGTTAAGTTAATTACACCAGTTAACGGAGTAGAGAGAGAAAGGGAATAGTAAAAATACAGAAATAGAGAGAGAGAGAGAGAGAAAGAGAGAGAATCCACCGCCAGGTCCGTACATTCCAAGCTCGAATTGGCGATTAATTGTGAAAGCGATGATACCGTTTCACCGAAATTGATCCATAATGGCTCGGGTGCGAGAGCCTCGGTGCGTGCGTAACAGAGGTTTCGATTTAAATCGCACGCTAATTGGACACGAACCCTCGGGATCGCTCGCGTTTCAGTTTAATGGAATAGTCGTTCGTTCGTTTGCTCGTTCGTGGGATTTCGGGGTACCGACTTTTTTCGCGAATGCAGAGATCCATACGGCGCCATCGCGGTAAGTCGGACTATTAACGCCCGTCTTCATCTTAAAGTGCGGGTGTCGAGAATGAAGGGCACGGGCAAAGAAAGAAAGAGGAAGTAGGAAGAAAGAAACGGAGGGAGAGGGGAAGAGGGAGTTTCGACGGAGACAGCCGACGAACCTGGACGAACGAGCAAGAAAGGTTGATTAATACTCGGGGTATTGTTTTATGGAAATTTCCGGCCGTCAGGGTGCTTTTTATCTTTTGCTCTGCCCCACCCCCTTTCTCCCGGTGGCCACCACCATGTAACCCATTAAGGACGAGTCGGCCGTCGTATTGTCATGCTAAGACACCGATTCTCCTTCGGTCTCCTCATTATCAGCCTTAGTTCTGGGAGGCAAGTTCGTGAGAAAGCGCGAGGGAGTCGCTCCTCCGCGAAGAATAGTTACTACATCTCGGGGAATCGAGGATGAATTGGACGTTCGCGAAGAGAGATCGTGGAAAAACTCTCAGGCCGCGGTCTGAATATCGCGAGGGGCCAGACGGAGGATGCATTTCACGGGCAGAGGCGCACTCGTTCGTGGAGGACGAGCGGATCGTTCCCTCGAGCATACGTATTATCTGTCACGGTAATTGATAGCGCGGAGAGCGAACGATCGCGGTGTATTATTATGCGCAAAAGAGCGTTATGAGCGCATTAATTTACCGGCTTTAACGCGGCATCGCGGGAGCTGGCGTTCATCTCGCGAAACAAACGCGGAAAAACCAAATACGAATTGCAATTGAGAAGGGAGATACTTAGGATACGGAGGACGCATACTTAGTTTTTGCTCCGGTGGCGAGACACAAGTCAGCCGGCAGTGCGAATACGTGATACGCCGATAATCCGCGATGAATTACGTAAATTCCAAATTTGGCGACGCATTTGCCCGCGGCGGGCGCGAGAGCACACGACGGCGGCACGGCGCGCACAGAGAGCGGAATAATACGACGGAATAGAATAGAATGGAATGAATGTATGAAGTGAGCGCAGAGGAACAATACCATATAAGTAAGAATGGGCTATTAGGAGATAGTAATCGCGCGTTTACGTAAGCCGCCTTCTCTCCACCCTGCGGTGTTTTCATTCAGTTCATCGGCGCGTAACTCGCGGCCACCGAGTGGAGTGGCTCTTTTCGCGAGTGCAGATTTTACGGCGATGGGGTGCGCCTCGGCATCTCGCTCTAAAGCGCGGAATTCCGTGTATCGGTTCGCTTACCACGTCGCCAGGCTCGTTGTAGCAATATATTGGAAGACACTTTCGCACAAGATCGACAATTATTTCCCGCTTAGCGACTCGCCACGATACTCGCCGCCAGTGTCGCGCACGATCCCACGTTCCTGTTTATTTCAGGTAGTTAAACTCCGCTTCAGGGTCGCATTTATTGAAATCGAAAGAAAATGGTTCAATTCTAAACATATCTGTCAATTACGTGACGAGACTCCTCTTTTTCTTGTGGAATTTCGACATGAATATTTATTTACGGTACTGTGTTTGGTCACCGAGAGAAAAATATGATCGATCTAGCTAAAATTATAATTACTTTTGGCTCCAATCATATTTCTTGCAGAAGAAATGCACGGTTATTATTATCAACATTATAGTATAATTTAATCAAAAACTTATCTTTTTAACCATAATTTATAGTAATTATTTCTTTGTGTTTATAATTATATTATAATTACAAAAACTAAACTTTTTTTCTCAGTTATATCTTTGCCAATCTTTGCCAAAGTCTTTGATAAAGATGAAAACTCAAAAGCCCTTATTCTTCGCTCTCTTTGTTGATGCCTCTAAATGTGTCTCTAAATGTGACTCACGAGTCTTTTGATCGGCTTAGCCGATATTGATAAGCATATTTAGAGATACTTTTACCAAAAAGAGTTAAGAATAAAGGTCTTTACCTTTCACAGTGTTTGAATTAAGAAGAATTAAGAACAATTAAGGAAATATAAATGTACACATGCGCGTTGGTATCCCTAAAAAAGTGAAACGAATACACACTTAAAAGAGGAGTGCGTGCCACTCTCCGTTGCCCTGCATTTTCAATTCGTAACAGCATTCCGCGACATCATACTATCGCGACTCGGCGCTGCGAAATTTTCGCAATGTGCGATCTGCGTGAAACACGTCGCCGTGTATGTCGCTTTTTTCTATCACAAGACCGGCTGCAGTAGATTCGCTAGGCGACAACGACGACGACGACGAGCTACGCGAGCAATGAACTGAAGCTGAGCTGATTTCGCATTTGCCACGACGCGTATCTTTCCTGGCGGAGATGAAAGTCGCGAGACGGAAAACCGTCGACGAGATAACTCGCAGAGCAGGCGACTCGTCGCGGATCGGAGAAAATCCGCGATGTCATTAGGCGTGCTCGCGCGCGAGATAAACGCCGCGCCGGTGCCGATGAGAATCCGATAAAGCCCGTTTCGGTCATCCGCGACAAGAAAATCGAGCAACCTCTCTTGGCCGGGTAAGAGCGGCAAGAAGCCGCGATACGGCGACGACGTCGAAACTGGCGTGACCGTGTACGAGCGCGATATTCCGGACGATTTTGCCCAAGTAACGAGACACGCGGTCGAGATTAATTCCGTCGCGACTCGGGACGGATAAGTAAACCGGCCGAATGACAGCTTCGGACAGCTATCGGTAGTGTCGAAGCGCATACCAGCTACCGTACGACGCGCGTAAAGATAAGGCGCAACATGAGAACGGGTTGCGGATCGATCGATTTGAAAAACTCGCGCGCGATAAGACTCCGCTGTGCGGTCCGGTCGCGGAGTAATTGCCACGATTTTAAGAAGAATCCGCGCGCTATCAAGTTTATCTCGATCCCGGGAACGACGAGCCCTTCTGCGGAGCGGGAAAACACCTCGGTCACCAGCAATAAGGAAGTCGCCAAGAAATTCGCCGTCGTTAAATTAATCATTTCCGCGGAGCGTTCGGCGCGCCCGTAAACTCTCGTCGCGCCGACTCCGGGATTACGGGGAGCGCGGCTTTCAGAAGGAGTTCGGATGCCACCCGGCGCGCTCGTCAAAGTTCGTCGACCTCGTCCGAAATTCGAGTACAGCCGATACGTCTCTCCCCTCCTTCCCACCGGGATCGAGGACGACGCGGCGTGTCGCTATCGATACACACGTCGCTTTCTCGCAAATGGGAAGACGCGTTAGTGATATCGTGTTGTCACTTACATCATCCGGCGAATCGTAAATTTGTCCGTATCGAGTAGAAATTGGGATCAAAAGGAAATCCACGTCGACCGTCTGCGTCGAGAGGGACCGAGAGAGAGAGAGAGAGAGAGAGAGAGAGAGAGAGAGAGAGAGA
>NW_022639586.1:546367-547382 GCF_010583005.1 Odontomachus brunneus | reverse complement strand
AGAGAGAGAGAGAGAGAGAGAGAGAGAGAGAGAGAGAGAGAGAGAGAGAGAACCTGTCTCAAGAATCCACTTGTAAAACGAAGCTGAAAGGCATCGTGTAATTGGCATCGCCCGCTTATAATTAAATTGCCGTTAACCAGCTTAACGAGATTTCGAAAACGCTATGAAACCAAGAACACGGCCGTGCGAGCGATATCTCTGTCGATGACGCACGAAACTGCCGGGATAGCTTTTGAGAGAAGCAGAGGAAGAGAGAGAGAGAGAGTAGTAGTAGTAGTAATAGAGTAGAGAGAACATTAGAAAGAGAGGAAGAGAGATAGAGAACAGGGAGGAACGGCGGCTCGATCGTTAATTTAATAATTTCCGCGATGCAATAAAGGTCGATGTGGCAATGAAATGGCCCTTTCAACCATATATGCGGTCATACATGTACGTGCATCGCGTGGAAGTAAGACGGCACTGGATACTCCCGTACGTTCGAGTGCTCCTCACTACGGGTAATAGAGAC
This sequence comes from Odontomachus brunneus, assembly GCF_010583005.1. NCBI lineage: Eukaryota > Metazoa > Arthropoda > Insecta > Hymenoptera > Formicidae > Odontomachus > Odontomachus brunneus. Next base: position 546,874 of record NW_022639586.1, on the reverse strand, counting down.
AGATCCTCGCGAGAAAGAGAGAGAGAGAGAGAGAGAAAGAGAGAGAGAGAAAGAGAGAAAGAAAGAGAGAGAGGAAGGGGGGTTTCTCATAGGCGGATATTATATTTTCTCACTGGGCGCCACAAGAGCATCGGCTAACAACACCTCGTAATTTCGCCCGTCGCAGCGGCGCGCGTTCACACGCTCACGCGTGTCGGTTTCTGCGAGAGCGCGCGATCCACACCGTGAGTAATTTCCATTGCTGTTAAGCCAGTAATATATCATTCCCGCAAGTTTTATGGTACCTACCTACCGTGATGACAGATCGCCAATTGTGCCGGCGCGTTTACTTTCGCGCGGAGCACTATTGCTTTCGCGTACTTGACCGAGAAGCAACTTCCGCGGCTCGTCGATGCGTGAAATCGTAATTTTATGATGTATTCCCAATCATACACCTATAGCCGCGATTTCTTTCTTCGGTTCTCTCTCTCTCTCTCTCTCTCTCTCTCTCTCTCTCTCTCTCTCTCT
>NW_022639586.1:540528-545430 GCF_010583005.1 Odontomachus brunneus | reverse complement strand
CTCTCTCTCTCTCTCTCTCTCTCTCTCTCTCTCTCTCTCTCTCTCTCTCTCTCTCTCTCTGAGATGCAATTCAACGAGAAATGAGAAATGCGAGATCTTTAACCTCAACCTTCAAACAGAAGCTTTACTCAGTCACATTTGCATAAGAAACCACGTTAAGCATAAAATGATTTAAGAGTGGAATTTCTAAAATTAAGAAACGAAATTAAGAAACTTCAAATTCACTCTTTTTTAAAAGAACTGCTACTATTATTTATTAAATAATCCATTAAAACAACATACATTAGTTATCAATTAGCTATCTAACATTTCACGTTAACCAATGAAATCACTTGGAAAACTTTATTTCTGCCGGTTATTCATGATTCTAATTATTTGTAACTGTACATGCTTGATTACTTCTTGTAAACATTCTTAAGAGAACCGAGAGAACTGAACTCATAATAAACACATCTATCTATTTATTTTCTTTTACCGTGGATTCTGCTTTGAAGAGGCACGTTTGTGAAATTATAAATAAACTTTGTAACTCTTTCTCCCTCCGGCTACGTGGTGTATTTGAGAATTAAACGGACCTCGTTACAGTCCTCTATAATGTAGCGCTGTTGCGTAATATGAAAGAAGAGATCTCACGACATTATGTGAGATTCTAAGAAAAACGTGTGTCTGGGATAAAGCTGCAGCAGTTTGAAATGAATAGGTAGCCGAGCCGCGGAGCGGCGTTATGTTTTTGTTCGCTTTCGGTTCTAGGTATGCATTCAGAACACGTTGTTAGCGTTAACAGTGCTCTCTCGCCTTCACTCTTTGCCTCTCGATCCTCTCTGGAGAGTCAATTATGCCGTTTACTCGGGAGTCCGAGAAAACGATAAAAAGATGCTGTTAGGACTAACACCATCGTCCACGGATGGCTCAGCATACACTTAAGTACGGTATCCGCGGCAGGGATACCTGCTCGAAACGTCCGCGCGACGAGCAAAAACCACGGCGCTACGTACACACGCGGTTCCGCAAAATTAAATTTAACGTCGACAAAAAGGGCGACCGCCAGCGAAGCGGTGAACCGAGCCGAGATCGAGCCGTGCCGAGCTGTACGGGAAAGCGCGATCGCCGAATTTGACGATCACTATCGCGTCCCCGGCTCTCTCGAGATCGTCATAATGTCATCGAATCAATCTCGAACTCTCTTCCGGGGAAATGTTCGCGCGCGCTGCTCGCTCGCCGATGAGAACGATGCACCATCGATCTTGCGCGGTCGGAGTTCGCGCTGCGGCGTTATAATGGCGCCTGGTCGTTTTTGCCGGACGGTGAAAATCTCTCCGAAGCAGCGGACGGTCGATTAACTACCGTGAATATATTGTGCGTAACGCCATGGCCTTATGTGTCCGCGTAATTAGCCGATCTTACCGCGCGACCGGCGCTAATGAAGGATATATACAGACGTATATGCGCGCGTACGCGTATGTGTGTATACAAGGCTCCGCTACTAAGTATCCGCGGATGACTAATCTCCGCTTGTGCCTCGTTGACCGATCGTTATGGCCCGGGTAACGACACACGGCGTGCCTTCTTGGTTCCCTAACGAAGAAGAAAACGACGAACCAGAAGAAGCGCGAGAGCCGGAGAGAAAGAGAGTGAGGCCGCCGGGGAAGAGATGCCAAACGAAGACGCATCTTCTCCTCGCGCTCCCCTCGGGAAAAACGCTTAACCCCGCGCGATCGTATGATAGAACTAATCGCGTCCGCATGCCGGTAGGATCGATGAAGCAACGACGATGATCGACGATCGATCGTCAACCCTTAATCACCGTCGGTGAATCACGAGTGACGCCAGTCGCTGCGAAATCCGTCTAGGGACCATCCTTTCTACCCTTACCCGCCCTCTCCTCCTTCTGTTCCCACTTCTATCACCCTCGTTGCCTCGATCACTCCTTCTATGTCTGGATGGAAAGTTCGCGACGAGGTCAACGAGCGAGATAAATCCGTCCGCGGAGACATTGATAATCATTTTGTCCCTTATCGACCAAGTTGCGCGCCGCCCTCATTACATCAGACGTGTCGCTCGTAAAACAAGGATTACGATAACGAATTACGTACGAGCAACTCGGGATATGTGCGGATGGTAGGTACGAAACCGCGAGAGAACGACACAGCTCCAAACGAGTTGCGCAGGCACTTCTCAAATAACATGGCACCGTGAATCGTCTCGAACAGCACGGCCAAAAATTGCGACAATCCTCGAATAACACGATCACTCGGTAAAGGACACGTAGAAGAAAAATAGAAAAAAATTGTGCGAATCCTAATCTGAAAAATGAATCAGAATCTCAGTTACTCGAGTCGAAAGTTTAATCCTTCTTTCGACCTCAGTATTCCACTTGACACCTACTTTGATACTTTTAAGCTTATATGTCAACTCTTTTTGATCGTATTTAACCTACAGCTTTGCAAAGAACTCCTCTTCAGAACCTGCAAATGGCATTTTGCTCGTTTTCTGTTACTTAGAGACGCTATATAGGATTTCAGTTTCCACATGTGTATTAATCCTTTAGTATTCGGAGACATCTTTGCTAGATTTACAATGTTCCCTCTGAGGGGACATCCGAGTGCAAAGGATTAAAGATATACAATGTTATTCAAATGTTAGAAAGCATGAGTTGAAAGTAGATCTAAAATCTTGAACCAATCAACCGTGTTATTTAATGAGGATCGACTGCACTTTCAAGCAGACACTGCGAAGCTGCAGGCCCATGACGCCTCGAACGAATCGAGTGTCTTTCATCATTCGTTAAACGTGCCACCGACGTCAATTATCGCGACTCAAGCGTTCGACTATCACGGACAGTGCACCGCAGGTTTCTCTCGCAGAATCTTTCACAATTATCGTCGCCGATAAGGCGCGAGAGAATCATCGCGGCGTCACACCGGGAATTGTCGCCGGGAGTGGTCGGAGGATTTCATTAGAGCGCTCGTTCCCCGTGGAAAATGGCGATGAAAGTAAGTAACGCCATGGTATAGCATGGTCGCGATCACGGCCGCCGGTGGTGAGGTGGATAACTCGCGAGGATCACCTTGACCAAGACGGAAGAAAGGCAGCAGCAGCAGCAGCAGCCGCGCGCGCTGCCTGAATGAGGAGACCCGTGCCTGAAATTGTTATAAATCATCGCGGACAGTGGCCGCTAGCTGCTACCGCGCGGCTCCGTTCGTTACCGACGCGCATATGGGAAAATAATTTATTATTATGAGCGATGATGAGAGGAGTAGACGTAGGGAGGAGGAGGGCGGCTTTCGCGGCGCGCCGAGCTCGCTGCCACCCGCGTGAGCGGCGCGGCGTATTTGCAGAAATACGATTTCGCGATGGATTATTTCTTACACGCGCGGGTCCAACGACCTTGTGCCGCGCGAAGGATACAGCGGATACGTACGTATACGTAGCGCGCATATGTGTGTGCGAGCGGCTAACGGTGAAGCGTTTAACGGCGGGCGCGCTATACCGAACCGCGTGCGTTTAAGTGGCGAACACCACGCGCGGCTCACTTTAGAGCGGATAATCAGGATGCAATTAGATATGTGATTTCCTCGCCGAGCTATTGGGATGTGGGAGTACGGACTCGGACACGACCGATCGGCAAAACTCCGAATGTAATTATTATAAAGCGCGCTAAAAGTAGCGGTACGCGGTGCCCGCGCGATATTTCACGGACGCGCTGATTGGTTATCGTGAGATGTAGACATACCTTAATAACGGTATTCGTCCACGTCCGCCACTTGAAAGTCGAGCGCCGGTAGAATCATTCTTAATGGGACAATCCGGATATATTTCCCACGAGGAGGTCGCGCCGCCTCGTCGTAACAGCCGGCTGATACGTCGGCATCTTTTTATTTGTGAAATCAAGCCGAGTCGGGGAGTCTGATCGTCGCCACGTCGGCCGCGTTGCGAAACACACCAAAAGCAAATAGGCGAACAAGAAGCCCGCGAGAGCGCTTACGTAATCTCGTTGTCAGAAGCGAGAGTAAGAAAAATACGCGCGGAGAAGATAGATCTGATCAAGTTTTCTCGCCTATGTGTCCAAACTGGGTTAAGCTCGCGCGCCTTCGTCGCGGAGGCCTCTGCGCGGAGAGCAAACGTAAAGAAAAATTCGCGCGCGCGATTTCGACACGCAAGCGAGCAAACAAATAAGAGCGAGCGCGGCGCGCTAAACGAAGCGAAATTTCCGCTCGAAGCTGCTCGAATTGCGAAACTCGCCGGCAACGCAGCGACGAGAGGAGAGAGCTTGGGGTTTCGCGAGGCCGCTTCGGCGGCGAGTGAAGTGGTGCGCCGGGGAGGAGCAAAAATTCCACTTGTGCTTATCAAGTAAAATTGAACATGGGCCGATATACATAACCGGCCGGGTGCGAGGGAAACGGTGGGAATTAATAAATGATGTATCCGGTGCGCGCAAGGCTCCAGATGTGATTTCGCGTGTAACCTGTTCGTGTTTTAGGCGGGGCTTGCATCGAAACACGTACGTGTTACGTGCACATGCAGCACGGCACGTAAGTACCGCATTGTCTATGTAATTGTAATGTAAGCGCGACACAGTGCCGTTATACATGTAAATATATCGAACGCTGTAGCCTCGAGCTCGAGGTACACGAGGGATTATAAGCTCTTGCGCGCGCGAAGCGCCAAGCATCGTTGCGCAATCGCGCCGCGACCATCGTCAATGCGGATAAGTCGTAAGCGGATACGTAGAAATGTATCCCATGTTTCTAATCAGACTGATCCCAATCAACTATCCGGCTTGTGTGAAGCGATGTTATCGGATTCTAATCATTAATAACCCAATTATTAATAATCCTTGTTATTTATATATATATATATATATATATATATATATATATATATATATATATATATATATAT
>NW_022639586.1:529540-540114 GCF_010583005.1 Odontomachus brunneus | reverse complement strand
ATATATATATATATATATATATATATATATATATATATATATATATATATATATATATATATATCGGCCGCTTCTCTTCTGTTATATTCCACATCCGACTGGAGATGCTCGGGTTGGTGTCAAACAGTTATCTGGTTTGAATAAGACGATGTGTTGTCGAATTCTAATTATTAATAAGACCCTAATCGCCACGCTTTGGATGACTTATTAGGATCTGATAACCTGACGTTGTACGCAACAGATGACTGACTGGGGTCAATCTGATCAGAGCTATAGCGTGAATTTCCAGTCGGTTGCTAGTCCATCGCTGCAGCATGGGCGAATTTGCGATTTTAAAACGATACGCGTGATAGACAGACAGGTCGCCGAAAGGCGTTTTAATTGAATGTCATAGCGGGCGAATTCCGGATGAACTCTACCCTCGGTGAAGTTTACGCGACGCTCGTCGATAACGATCGCGAAACGATTTCCCTGCTGCTCTGCAGTCGTTACCGCTCCAGCCCGAGGACATGAGTCGTGGAAAAGCTTTCAAAGAGGCTCTCGAGAAGAGACTTGCGGCATCATAGGCGTTAGGGGATCGATTCCCTTGGGAGAGTCAGTCAACCGCCGCTTAACTAAGGTACGGGTGGAGCGAGTCGAGCGGTTTGGTAAATCGAGCGTAGTGAACTTATGTTCTGCACGATCGAGAAAGTAGTTGTCGTTGCCGTCGCCGTCGTCGTCGTCGAGATTTACGCCCAACGATCCAACAGCTTTCGTCGTGGTTATCGATCGTACACGAGGTGAGTTAATTGCTAACCGGCTGCCTCTCTCTCTCTCTCTCTCTCTCTCTCTCTCTCTCTCTCTCTCTCTCTCTGTCTCTGTCTTTCTGTCTCTCTCTCTATGTATCCCTCAGGTGCCCTCCGCGCATCTTGCAGCGATGCGAATCCATTCCGTCGCGTCCACATGCATCGTTAATTAGCCCTCCGCCGCGACAGTGAGTAACGCGACTGTAAGAGACATACAATGCTTGTTTGATAGATCGCCGCGTAACGAAAGAAATATTACGTAATGTCACGCCGCTTAAAACCGGCGGAAGCGGATCATACGGGGGATCGCGTCAAACTACATTTCTCGGCGATTTATCTTCAATCAACGTCTCGTCCGCGCCGCGCCGCGCTCGCTCGCGGACCGTCCGTCCGCACCGCGAGAGTGCACTAAACCCGCGCAACTGCGAAGGTGATGAGCGCGGAAAGCAACGGTAATGACAATCAGAGAGCGGTAGTTCCATTATACGTGCGTAACCGTCGATCGTCACCGGTAGACTCGCAGGTGTCCCACGACCTTGCGCGACTGCCTGCGTCTGTCTAGCGACGGCATATTTCCAATGTTCGCGTCCCCGTTCCGCCGTGGCGCGCGCTGCTATCATTTAACCGACGCGTTTCCGCAAAAATCATCAGAGCAATCCTCTGTCGCCTCGTGTACGTGTATATGTTGTGTGTCGCGTTTGGAGATGAGTGCGGAGGGTCGATTTTACGCATGTATATATGCATTCGGGACGTGACGTCGCTCACGGGTTTCGACGCGAACTCATGAGGTAGAAAATTCAATAGGATCTACTTTCGTACGACGACGACGACGAGGAGGAGGAAAAAGAGATGCAGCCGCTTCTCTTTTCAATTCAGACGCGCATCCGTAACAAACGCACGTCGTTCGAACGAAGAAAACATTCGATAACGCGCGCAATTCAGTAAATCTGACACACAGACGCAGGTTTACAGCGTGCGTTGGAAACCTCCGCGATAAAGCATGCGTGCGTGTTGTTTGGTCGCCTAGAGGGATAGATACGCGGTACGATTCGAATACTGGATTGAAACTAGTGTAACCAAGCTAACCGAGCTGCATCCCCCGAGAGAAAGAAGAGAGAGAGACAGGTAGGGAAAATAGAGGAGTTATGAGGAGCTACCACCCCCCGCGCGTTAGCCTCTATGCAAATAAACTGCTTCACGCAACCGGCGAGCGCGATATGGAAAGGCTTGAGCTTGCGGATCGTAATGCCGCTCTCAGCCTCGTGACAAGATCTTTTATCGCGATTGAACGCACGAGTCGCAACACGCCACCTTTCCTGCGCCGTGGCGATAAGAGCCACCGAGAGGACAGAACCAGAAAAGGCACGGCACGTCGTGGAAACGAAGCGCAACACGAAGGCGATAGAAGGCCTAGAGGCGACGCACGGCCCGCCGTCGGCTTAGGAGCCGGGGGGAATGAGAGTTGGGCCACCATCAATCTCTTGGCGACACTTCGCTGAAACCCTCGCACGCTCGAGCGAAAGTGAGTCGAGGCGCAGAATGGAGCGAGATATTCGCATAATGCGAGCGAAGTTTAATTACCGTCCGCTACACTACGTCGTAGGGCTCGCTCCGAAATCGCCCGTTTCTCCCTTCCTTCGTCGACGGATTCATCAAGGCCCGCGACAGGGCCAGACGTGCAAAGATAAACGGGCGATAGCCACGTGTGGGAGAGAGAGAGAGAGAGAGAGAGAGAGAGAGAGAGAGAGAGAGAGAGAGAGAGAGAGAGAGAGATTGACGAGAAAGAGAGACGGAGTAGGAGATAGAGACGTGTCATCCTTAAGTCGCTCGTCCGCGAAGTTCCATAGCCATAGGGCCTTCCTCTGCGATTTGCTTTTCTCTCGTTTCATCTTTCCAACCGCCTCCTGAACATTCGCGCGAGCACAGGTACGCGAGCACAACGTGGCAGCTCACCCGTTTCGCCGCTCTTCTCTTCTCTTCTCCCTCTCTCTCTCTCTCTCTCTCCCCTCTCTCTCTCTATCTATCTATCTATCTATCTATCTATCTCTCTTTCTCTTTCGTCCCCTTCCGCCTCCGCCACCTCTACCATCCGCTTTCTCGTGTTCTATCTAATTCTCCTTCCAGCTCCGTTCCATTCTGTTCGCGCACCTCCGTCTCGCTCCCGTCGACGGTGTTCGTGTGCGCGGCGTTATGGATGGTAGTAGGTACCCACTTAGAGGCACAGAGCGCAGCCACGCATAAACCAGTTTCCTGGTTATCCGACTCCTCGCATTTTCCTGGTCGACGCATAGCGCGTCGAACCCGCACGGAACGTACCATTAACGGAGGCTTCCTCGGCTCGATTCCGCAGGACTCGCAGCGCTGCCGCGATCGACGATCACGGACCGGTTGCAAACCGGTGGTGATGCCGAGCGCTTAAAGGCCTGCCGTATCGCTTTAAAGCGACGTCGGTGCACGGCTTTCAGGGCGACCGTCCGCACATGTCCCGACGTCGAGCATCGAATAATTACGTAACGAGCCCCCTACCTTCGGCCGCGCGCGCGGTGCATATGTCGCGATGATCGCCCAAGAAAGACGTTATCCGTCCGTCCGTGCGGTATCCCATGGCCGCGGGTTTCGGAGGTTGCATTCTCCGCAGGGAAATTTCAGACGTTAATCGACGAAAGAAATTGAGCCGCGGGCTGAGAGGCGCTTCGGTCAGGCTTGGATATTGCTAAACGAGGACGACTACTTGCGAATATGTTCCCACAATTTAATCTGCTTCAAGAACGCGGGAACAATGTGAGGAAGACAAGAGCCCCGGTTTCGAGTGCGTTCATATAAAATTCATCCGCGACTTTTCTCCACCCTCTCTCTCCCTCTCTTTCCTTCTTTCTCTTCCTTTGAACGCGTCGGTGCAAGATTAGAAACTCCGCGTTACCTCCGAGAGAACAGCGCACGATAAAGTGGTACGAATTAAATCACTCTGTGACTTTCTTAACGATGCGGGTACCGTCCATAAATCTATAGAGATCCTACGGTCGAACGTATCGTGTGCGTTGTGGAATCCGCGACACGGCGACGCGCACGCTCACGAACGCAACACCCGTGTAACCCCCGGCATAACTTTGAAAATCCGCTTGACCGAGAACGAGTATCGAGAACGGCCTTACGCCGTTATGTGATAAGTCGCGTGTCCGTTAATGTGGCCGGTGCGAGTCACTCGCTCGCGCGCTCGCTCGTGATTCACCTTGTCGTAACCCCGTAGCACATTTGGCAGCCGGCCGGAGGAAGCATATTCTAATTGGCCGATCGGCCAATCACGGGTTCTCACGACACGCCGGTGTGTGCATGTGTGTGTGTGTGTGTGCGTCTGGAAAGTAGATGAGAAAACGGCACGACGCGGCGGACGGGGCGTAATCGACGGTGTTTCAGCAACGCCCGGCGCAACAAACCCAACAGGAATAAGTGCTGGTTATCCGTTCAATTTCCATAAGGATCGCTCGGGCTCATCCGGAGCTCGGTTGATACAAGTTAATGCACCACCACGTAGCCGACACCGCGTAGAGGATCGGCGAGCTGCCGCGCGCGCGCGCGCGCGTGAGACACAGTAGGTAGCGATTGCGAGCGAACGCGCACGGCAGCATTGATGCTATTGCCGCCGATTGCTGGTAGTAATTATCTTATCGCGCCATGTGATCGTTCTCCTTACATGTATCGCCGATCGTCGCAGCGATCTTTATTAGTAATAACTAACGCGCGCGTTAATAACCGCGGCGGGGCCATTCCGCGTACGCGCACACGCGTCGCACATAGCGCTGGGCGCGAGTATGTGTGTGTGTGTGTGTGTATGTTGGCGGGCGCTCAAAGCGCGAGCCGGACTCTGTTCGATAGTCGCGCAATGATCGATCGTTTCCGCGGGTTCCGCGGGAAGCGACCGTCGCGTTTGGTCGCACCGACTCGGACGCGTAATTTCCCATCGAGCGCAGCTTCGACATGCAGGCGGACGGGCGAGTTCGTAAAACGGGACAGAGCCGGTGAGACGTAGCACCGTCGTTGGCCTCTTTATTCACTGCGAGTGTTCGCGAGCAGCAACGCGGTACCGCCGAATTATGGGGCAGCGCGTCGAAGGCGAGGGGGCCATTGGGTCGATCGGTGCTCAAGGGCGGACGGATAGCGGCCGTTCGTAAATCGACGACGACGACGACGACGACGACGACGACGACGACGACGAGGACGGCGAAGCGGTCGTTTCCCTGCGAAATTCCGCGGCGCGAGAGATTGCCGATTGCGATTGAACCCGATGGGACATCCAGGCACCGTTATTCCGCCATGGTGACGCGATGGCACAGGCACCTGGTACGAGCGTTGCTGCCCCCTCTCTTTCTCTCTCTCTCTCTCTCTTTCCCTCTGACCGTCTTTCCTCTCTTCTCCCCTCCTTCCCGCCCTCCTACCTGCCTTTCTTTCTTTCTTTCTTACGCTCCTTCTTTCCGTCTCCTACTGTCTCTCTTTCTCATTCTCCCCGGCGTTCCGCGCTGGGAGCTCCCCGTCGAGCGTCGGATAGCCCGAGTGTTCCCGCGGAGACACTGATACCCGGTCTAGGTCGCGTTGTTCACACGTGAACATTCAATTTTGCTCTCTTTGAGACCCCCTTCTCTTCCCTGCTATACTCGCGTCCTGTTTGTTCTCCCTTTTCTCTTCGTTCCTCGTCTCGCGAGCGCGAAAGAGTGAGCGACAGCGGTTCCCCCGCTCTCCGAAGGAGAGAGCCTTGGTGTGCGTGTGCGCTCTCTCGCGACATAATCACTATTTACCCGGCACGCATCATCGGCTCATTTCACGAGTCCTCCACGGCCGCCGCAACAGGCACCGACTAATGACAGACAGACAGAGAGAAAGAGAGAGAGAATATCTCTTTTCTGCCGGCCGTTTACACCGTTTTGTTCCTCGCGCATCGAGGAAATTATTCTCGCTACTCGCACCATGCGTCCCCATGGACGTAAATCAGCTGACCTTCGTTCTCTGTCGCACGATCGAGTTGTTCCCTGTAACCCACCGTTTAAAAATGCAACTCCCTCATCGCGGTTCATAATCTCAAGACGAGCAAGGCCCACGGTTTCATTCGCGAATGCACAAACGGTGCCGCTCTCACGCTGCTGGCGGAAGCGCCTTCAAACGAATTCATTTCGTGGCGGACTCGCCGGCGGGCCCCCGAGGCGACCACTCGCACCTCCGTTATGTTACGGAAGAATTGGGCGAGACTCATCCACCGAATCAGCCTGAGGGACTGCCGTGTTATCTCCGTGCGATTGCGCGGAACCATTACCGTGCGTAAAGAACGTGTTTAGCTACTCGCCTGTCAGAGATCATCCTCCCCCTCTGTCCTCCTCTCCCTTTCTCTCTTACACACATCTCTCTTACAGCATCTCTAGTATCTCAGCCTGACAACGTGTGAAAGAGAGCATATTAAATAAACGATCGCGGAGGCTGCGAATTCTACAAGAGCATAAGAGGTTGTCGAGGGGCTAGTAAATCCTTGTCAGCGTATGACTTAACGCCTAAAGTGTCACGACCGGCTTACCCGGCGCGAACATAATGTAAGTGTCATCGCGCGAAATAGACCCTCTCAGAAGGCGCGTACGCGAAAGATCCCGTGCTAGGTGGGCGGCAGCAGGTTCAGGGACCGCTAAACCGCTGTCAACCGTGGCGAGTTGGCCGCTCTTGACGCCTTAAAGTGGCATGACTTCACTGATCCGCCGAGAAACGTAAAAACCAATGGTGGGCAGAAGCGCGCGCGGACGCGGGGAGGAATCTGGGCGGGCAGTGTGCGCCAAGTAGTCGATCAAGAGAAAGAGAAAGAGGCACGAGGGGGAGGGAGAGAGACGGACAAGTGGAGAGATGAAGAGGAAAGAGAGTAGAGTAGGAGAAAGAGAACGAGAAAGAGAGAGAGAGAGAGAGAGAGAGAGAGAGAGAGACCGGTGTGTTTTCAATGGTGTTGTACCGGCGATCGAATTGTGCGTACCGTTCTGTCCTCCTTAGACGGCAGCGGCCTCGGTCCCCTCCGGCAGACGTCTTCGGTCGCTCGAGGAAGAGGCATACGCGCGGCCAGGTGTACACAGTGCCTAAGAGCCAGTCGGCCGACATAGTTATATCCCCTGAGCGCGCCGGCCGCGACTCTCGCATTACCATCGCGAATCGGTGCGTCGTGTGATTTCGTTGTGGTTAAACGCCGTGCGCGCGATAAACAAATCGGTCTCTACCTTCTTCGCTGTCGTCGTCGTCGTCGTCGTCGTCGTCGTCGTCGTCGTCGTTGTCTTCTTCCTCCTCCTGCTCTACGGCACCACAGTCGCACCACCGCGATCGGAGGTTGGCCCACGTTTGTGTGTACCGTTTCAAGCATTGTGCGCTAACGGCCGTTCTTGAGAGCGCGCGCGCTCGCTCATACCGGCGATCCCGTGAGAAAGGTGCCCGTGGAATTCGCCTTCGCGCGCTTGGCGCAACAGTGCGGGATAAAGCGCCGCCGAATTGCAGCGCGCGCAATATCGCGCCAACGGCAGATCGCGCGCCGGCGAATCGCGATTCCTACAAAATTCGACGTCGATACATATACATACGTATACATCGCTCGGCTGCTGCGCACAGGTATGTTCGCCCCGGTGTCCCGCGGGCCGAAAGGTTTTTTCGTCCAACAGTGTACATCGGTGTAATTATTTTAACGTGCCGCGCTGCTACGTATGTACCCGGGACGCGTGTGTCGCGGACTCGAAATCGGCGCTCGTATTTCGACGCTGTTTTCGGCGGAACCGGCCGCGAGTTCGCGGCAGATTGCCGTGTGTGGATCTCGATTCCGCGGGGTCATAGTGGTGCGCAAAAGTATCCGGCGATTTAAATTCCCGCATATGCGCGCCGCCGCCACCGCCGCGCCGTTTGTTATTTATTGCGCGGCACACGCGCAACGGTGTAACGGAAATATGAACGATTCGCAATTTATTGCCGCCGCTCGTTCCGCGTTTTTAATATTTTAATCGTCTCGCGAAATTTATCGTGATCTCATCGATGCAATAAGGATGTAAATGGTGCTGTTATGCGCGAGTTAACGGACCACAATCTACCGTCTTTTGACGGAATCGCTATTTAATATCGTACCTGTATTTGTCGAATTGTGAGAAACCTGGCAAACCTGTCGCGATCGTGGAATCCAGGCGGAATCCAGAAGTCCGCGACATCGTTATAAAAACATCCGCCAACTTGCGTTATTAATGTGGGCGAATCTTGTTTTCCAGTACGCCTATATATTTGCCGTTCCCGTTTTCCAGTAAGAACAGCGCGACACTTGACCAACGGCTACACGTTCCATCCCGTTAATCTCGACTTCCGCTAATTTCTCTTTATCCAGTTCGTCAGAGCGCTCAAACACTCGCGCGCGCGCTTAAGTAATGAAGGAAATAGTTCCACAGCGAAAAAATGCGGCGAAGGAAAGCGCCCGTGACGTTTAATTCCGTGTGCATAATCGCGCGTTTTGTTTTGCACTTAACTCCCGGGAAAAGTACTATTATTAACTGCTATCTATCTCTCTCTCTTTCTCTCTCTCTCTATCTCCTTCTCGTTCAGATGTAGCCTGCGCTATTCATATGTTCTATTTTTTTTCACTTGCCTCCTGTTTTCCTTCTGAGTTTATCTCGTCAATATCATAACGCGGAAGATAATTAAATATTGAAGCAAAATTGCTCGACGTAAGAGGCACTTGTGTGATGTCTCAAAGTCCCATAGGTATAATTCCAAAAAGTTGAAAGAGAACACGATATGCGCCGGATTCCAGACCGCATTCCTGATCCTCGGACAGGGAATAGCGTCGATTTTTTTCCATCTTTCCGTCCGACATCTTCGATGAGATCTAGGACCCTACTCTGGACGCGTATCAAATGCTAAGTATGCCCCTTTCTGATCCTCAAGCTAAAACTACACTAATATAAGAGTCAAGAAACCTGAAAAGGGCACATTTAACGTTCGATATGCATCCATAATGAGGCCCCTAAGATCACGGATTATTCCGTGTGCCTGGATCTTTTCGACGCGATCGTTGCTTAAGAAAGAGTCACTAGTCAATGTATTATAATTTCGTCTGCTAAGAGCGACCGACGACGTGTCATAACGGTGCATTCTTTTCTTCTGTTGCAGATCATAGACGCGTTTAGTGCGACGTTTAGTGCGACCTGAGCATTTGAACGAGACAGTACTACGATGACGAGACCGTACGACCGTCGACAGCTGCTCGCGATACTCCTGCTGCTGCAAACCGCCTCGAGATACGACTACGCGGTTCACGCGGTTTCCGCGGAATCGACGCACGCGGTCGACCTGTCGCCGTCGTCCGCGGTACCGTCCGGCCTCTCCGGGCCGGATTACACCGGCCCATCCGCGGGTTCGGACGAGTGCGATCCCGAGATGGTTGGCTTCGAGCTGGTAACCGGCTACGTGTACACCGCGCCCACAAACATGCTCGAGTCCATACCGGGCACGTTGATGCTCACCGACTGCCTGGAGACCTGTCAGGCAAACGACTCCTGCCAGGCGGTCAACTACGAGACGGGCCTTTGCGTCCTATTCAGCTCTAACGCCGACAGCAATCCAGGTAAGATTGAATCGTTATCGTATCTACCTAAAGACTGTAGCGAGAAGCATCGACTATGTATATGAGCGCGGGATGCGCGCAGACTCCTGGGGCTACTCTACGTCCGATGGTTGTTCTCAGTTGGAGATGCGTTTCTTTCTCTCTTTCTTTCTTTTTTCTTCTCATTTCTCTCTTTGTCCTTTCCTTTTTCTACGCGAGGAAAACGTTAGCGGGACATAAGCCCCTTGATTGCCTTATTACGCGGATGTTAATTAAGAACGTCCTACAATCTCACGGCGGTAGAAGAGAACGATTCTTGTCTGCCAAGAAACTTTTTTCCCTAGATATTTCATGTCGTAATGATGATCGTAAAAATGCGTCGGGAAACTGTATGATGCGGTATACTTTCCACGTCGGGGAATCGAAACTGGAGTTTATTATCTATTTACGCAGAGTGTCTGACAATTACCGACACACCCGTTGTGTGTAAGTAAAATTCTCATTAACCGAATGACAAGTTCTTCTGTCATCTCGCAAACAGCTGCAGTAAGACTTTGAGTTATTAATTAAAGAAGATTAGTGAACATGTAGGTATGTGTGTGTGTATGTGTGAGTGTGTGTGTGTGTGTGTGTGTGTGTGTGTGTGTGTGTGTGTGTGTGTGTGTGTGTGTGTGTGTGTGTGTGTGTGTGTGTGTGTGTGTGTGTGTGTGTGTGTGTGTGTGTGTGTGTGTGTGTGTGTGTGTGTGTGTGTGTGTGTGTGTGTGTGTGTGTGTGTGTGTGTGTGTGTGTGTGTGTGTGTGTGTGTGTGTGTGTGTGTGTGTGTGTGTGTGTGTGTGTGTGTGTGTGTGTGTGTGTGTGTGTGTGTGTGTGTGTGTGTGTGTGTGTGTGTGTGTGTGTGTGTGTGTGTGTGTGTGTGTGTGTGTGTGTGTGTGTGTGTGTGTGTGTGTGTGTGTGTGTGTGTGTGTGTGTGTGTGTGTGTGTGTGTGTGTGTGTGTGTGTGTGTGTGTGTGTGTGTGTGTGTGTGTGTGTGTGTGTGTGTGTGTGTGTGTGTGTGTGTGTGTGTGTGTGTGTGTGTGTGTGTGTGTGTGTGTGTGTGTGTGTGTGTGTGTGTGTGTGTGTGTGTGTGTGTGTGTGTGTGTGTGTGTGTGTGTGTGTGTGTGTGTGTGTGTGTGTGTGTGTGTGTGTGTGTGTGTGTGTGTGTG
>NW_022639586.1:514647-529117 GCF_010583005.1 Odontomachus brunneus | reverse complement strand
TGTGTGTGTGTGTGTGTGTGTGTGTGTGTGTGTGTGTGTGTGTGTGTGTGTGAAGCGCGATACGATAGATGAGCTGTGATGGCGACGTCTGCCATTATGTGTGCTCATATATTAGGTTAAACTGAACAAAAAAGTCTTCTTCCATTTTGCAAATGATCACGCAGATTTTTGGTTATTATTAATTCAAGAAAATTGCAGCATAATTATGCGCTAATCTTCTTTAACTAATAACTGAAAATCTACGTGGTTGTTTACGAAATGGTAGAGGAATTTTGTGTTCAGGTTGATGAGTTCCCTATGTAAGAGAGAGAGAGATTATGATAACAATAAAAATACGAGGATACGCGTTCGGAAAAATTTATCACAACGCGCTTACAAAGTCAGTAACGTTATTCTTACACTGAGGAAAAAATGTTTGGTGTTTGTAACTATATAACCACATGAAGAAATAATTACTATAAATCATGGTTAAGAAAAGTATTTTTTTATAAAATTCTATCATAATGCTAGTGATAATAACTTTTATGTGCACGTACGTTACTGCTGCTATTTTCGTGTTGGAACAATAAAAAGTGTGGTTGCGTTGTATGTGGGACCAGGAATAACTGTAACACTTTAATTAGATCAACCATTTTTCTTCTCCCGGTGTATGAGAGCTTGTGCTCGCGAAGCGAAGCGATATCTCTGCCTCTCCGTCGTAAGGATAGCTAATATCGGAGAGGCAGGGGAGATAAGAGAGACGCGAGATGATCTTTCTCGATCTGTTATCATTAAAATTAGATTTCCATATGTACGTGTGCCGGACGCGGAGAGCCTCGAGGTCCTGCGCGTTGCCTCCTTGTTGTTTTGCGCAATTACGGCGCTCCGCAGGATAACCGAAGTACGTTAAAATCGTTTCACATCAGTCTCAGTATGAACATTTTGTGTAATGTAAGGATCGCTTTGGGGCAAAGCGCAATAATTTTCTGCACAATGCCCGCGGTACCAATTGCCTTGATCTGCCGGATGAAAATAAGCGAAACAAAACGTGCGAAGCATAATACGCGGTGTCGTCCGGTATACCCGCGCCGGTGAGAACCGGGTCGGCGCGCTTATCGCACGTTCCCTGGCGAGAATCGTCATTTTTCTCCTGTCTAATTCGTTAATTAATACATTAATAACGAAAAGATATTAGGGACAAGATGATCCCGCGGCTCATTCGAGGATTCCGCAACGTGTGCTGATTTCTGCCGGCGCGATGCAATTAAGCGTTCAATTCGCGCCGCGTTGTTTTCGCGTCCGCGTTGAAAGATTCAGAGGCTGTCTTATTAAGTCGTCAACGAAACACACATCCGAGAGAACGTTATAATATGCGCGTAATACGACGCGGGAAAAATATCTTGTTTACCGTCGACTTTCGCGAGAGTGAAATAATGAAATAGGAGACGGACGGTAAAATAATAGCGCGTGTTTAGCTGGCGAGCGTCTTCTTTTTTCTCGCGGTAAAGAGGAATTATCCCGGATCACCTTGCTGGTGTACGCGAGCGCGATAACTTTTCGGTTAACAAAAGTTTAACTAACATGTAATTTAAACGAAATTTCTCGAGCCGCGCACGGCGAATCAATACCGCGTAAAAACGCGGAGAATTCCGCACTGAACCATGCAATAATAATTTTCCGCGCGCGACAATTTGTCGCAGTTATTATCTTTTACAACGTTTCAGTTTTCAATTTTCCCAAAAGTATATTGGACATTCTCTTCAGAGTCATTTGTTACATTGGTATTTAGTATTGCGTGCACGCGCCCTTTATACACAGAAATTACCTTTCCGCACATGAATATTTTCAAACGAATATATATAACATTGTTAAAATATATGACACAATCAATACAGGACACATAATAAATGCGACTTTGCGAGCGAAATGAGCAGCTTTAACTAGTCTGAAATACCAAATGAAATTCGCAAATAAATTTCGCGGCGCGTCCCATCGAGGTAATATCGGTTCCTTTTCGCGAATAACGCGAACGGGGTCGTTTGTGTCTTCTGGCAAATATCTCCGGCACGGCGCTTTCACTCCCTCCTTCGAATCTTATTTAAATTTTTGCGGAGTGCGAAACAGCTTTCGCACTTTCAGTACGGTTGATTTTTCTACCGAGAGAGAAAGAGAGAGAGAGAGAAGAAGAGAGAGAGACTGTAGCCGCAGAGCCACATATTGGGTGTCGCCTGAGATACATTCTTCCTCGAGTATTTCTTGACCCATTATTTTCCCGTCGCTGTTGAATGCCTTCGCGGCACGTACGCGAATACGTCTGCTATCCGGGGAACTTTGAAACGTTCTCTCCAAAGTCCCGATGAGAAACCGCACACACGCATCGCGATAAATTTATCGTCGTTTCATCGTGCAATCTTAACGTCGAAACACGTCCGGAATGTGTCGTCTGAGAACAACGAGAATATAGCGCAAGTTTGACAAACACTTTCCAAGAAATTGGAGTTCCCCGGGGCATGGACGTATATAGCGAACTTTATTCTTTTTCTCGCGCAATAAGTGGGCACGACCGGACTCGTCATGTAATTTAGAGAGGAACGAAAGCTATTGCAATTTTCGTGTCGGTATGAAATTGGAGAGAGGGAGGTTTAATCTTCCGGCCTGGACGTGAGCGCGAAAGGTTTAAATATACATTCCTTTGTACATCATATCAAAATAAATTTCTCGTTTCCCTAAACGTATTCCGCGCGCTTTGCATATAGAAGACCGATATATACGCCATGTACGTCTATATATTTTGGTTCCAACGATGAATTATAAGGATCACGTGCATTGTCAGGAGGGTGCTACCGCGGTGGTTCCTTATGAATAATGGATACCGGTATAAGTAAGTGTAATGAGAAACGCACTAATTGAATCTTCCGGGGTATAATTAATATAAACTATACGTCCCCCGTAGAAGCAGAGAGAGAGAGAGGAAAGAGAGACGTTGGACTTGTGGGCATTAATTAAACAGCAGAATGGGGTCTTGTAGAGACTTTTTGCAAAGAAGCGATATTGCTTCCCGATACTTTTCGAGATGCTTCTTCAAGGATAACATGTATCGGATAAATCGCTCGTGGAATGGGAGAATACAACGAACGTACACAAAGCTAGCGTCGCGTAACGAGCTGATCCCTACTCGAAGAAATGATTCGAAAGATTCGTGTGCTGACGCGCGCTAGAAAAAAAATGAATCACTCGTCAATGATTTGATTCGTCATTGATACCGACTGATTCAGCGATTAATTATGGCCGCGATCGGTCCAACCGACAACTGTACTCCACAATTTAGGCGCGTTTATCGTTCTCCTCCGACGTTTTTACATGGTGATTAAACAAAACGACATATGTAATTCGATCGATCCCGCGATCGATTAGACCCGCGACAACAGATCATCCTGAACGCTTCCTCCCTGCGGTAGATGTACCGTTTCGCGCAACTTTTTGGCTGCGATCCGGCCGGCAGCCCTTACGTCGCGCGCAAAAACCGGCGGTCTAATCGACCAACCGTGCGCTCCGATTCGCTGCGCGCCAGTTTTTACAAAGAGACCCGAGAAGGGAACTAACTATATGACCGTAACAAATTCGATTGAAAGACGACGCCGCGTCCCAATTGTGCGGAGCCGCGGCGCCCGGGGCGCCGTAATTCGCGCTGCGAGCATCTGGCGTATGCGGAATAAAAAGTAAACGCCTCTTTCTCTCTCTCTTTCTCTCTGTCTCTCTCTTTTTCTCTCTCGTCGGCTCGCTCTCGCTCTGATCGCGTAATCTCGCGTGATATTTCTTTATGCTCGATGGTCATGCCGGATAATTGCCGAAAGGCGCAGCCAAAGGAGACGGCAATCGGGCCGTTAGCTCGACGATACGTCGTTTCACGTTCACGTCTCGTCCTTTGTATCGCGTCTCGTGAGCGTCAACGCGAGTGCGAGTGTGCGGCACGTGCGATAATAATCTAACGGGCGCGAGATACGTGAAAAGAGAGAAGTGTGTTGAGGTACGGCTAAGGACCTCCAAGCGGCGGAGAAAGTAAGTAGGTAAAGGCGAGGTTCGCGCGGGGGCAGATTTACAAAGGATCGCTTTGCACGCCGTGGACTATTTACGGCGAATTTCTCAACAAAACCAGGCCCTCCCACACCGGCCGTGCGCGGGCGAACACACCTGTGCGCGACAGTTTGACGTCTACAAAGTGCTCTTTTTGCTGTCTTCTTAAGCTACTCCTTCTTAAGCTACCTGACAACCAATCATTGTATCATCGCTCCTAGCTCGCGTTCTCCGCATGCGTTATATCACGAAATCAGAAAAAGAACCGATATTAATTGCGACATTTCACGCGGCAAGAAATCGTAACATAAACCGTCGGTTCAGATAGGATCTTGTACCGACAGAAGGACGAGTAGAGATAGATAAATAGATAGGAGAGAGAGAGAGAGAGAGAGAGAGAGAGAGAGAGAGAGAGAGAGAGGGGGAGGAGAGCGAAGACGGGAGGAAGAGGTTAATTCGATCGACTGCAAATCGGTCAGTCGTGGACGTTGAAGAGCGGCCAAGATCTCGGTCACGCTTTGATGGTCCCCTGACACGAGTTTCCTTTCGGCACGACCGTCGGAATGGATCGGCCCGATCTCCGCCGTCGCCACTTGTCCATTAAAAAGCAAAAAGACCGCATAAATCGCGCTCTTATCCGCCGAAACCGAGACGAATGGCCGGGTAAAATGTGGCTCGACCGGCCGTATGTACACGGCGCGTCATCGCGATCGGGACGCGCGCGGGCCACGACGAGACGCCGGCAACAAGACGGCGACAACTGCAACGACACAGCGCGTCACGATCACGAAACTTCTGAAGCCGGGGATACCCGTTAGCCGATGATAGGATCGTCGTTACACAGGCGACCGAGCTGCCCGACCTCTTCCCGTCTCGCCTCGTCTAACGCGTGTCCTTCTTTCGTCCCCGTTCGCCATTTGGCACACGAGGTGTACCGGCAGCGAAGCGAACGAACGAGCGAACGAGCGAGTGACCCTCCGTATGTCCGTCCAGGTAATTAGTTCTGGACGACATAGTCCGGTTTAGACGGCCATGTGCCGACATGAGAAGGTTGAATTCTCTGCTAATACCTCTGCTTTCGTTCTAATACGTTCTTTCCACACGGCGATCGCGTACGTACCTCGGGCGTAATCGCGCGGCCACGTACCGTCACGGAGAACACTCGCTCTGCCGAGTCGATTCGCAAAGATGATTCCTGAGCTCCGGCAGTTTTTGCCGCGAACATCTGCCGCAAACGAACGCGGAGTCGTTGCTGAAGGTAAAAAATATCCCTCGGACGACCGCTGGTAATTGATAATCGGGATATCACGGCGTATTTCACTTTTGCATGCTTCGAGACCACGGCGCGATGCGAATTCTTTCCTCCATGGCTTTTGCTTCCTTTTTCTCTCTTCCTTCCTTTCTCTTCCCACCTCCTTCACCCCTTCTGTCTTTCACGCGAATAAACGTATATAATGTTTCATAGAGTTACGGCTTATCCGCGATCATCTAACGGCAGCAAATGCAACATGCAAAGTCCGCGCACGGCCGCTCTCCGTGACTAAAGTTTCTTGTTTTCCCTTTTTTTCCCCCGAGTAAAGTAGTTTTTCTACGCGCGCCGATTGGCTTAATTTGTTTCAGCACGTTAAACATTCAAAGCGAAAATTATGCGCGAATTTATGTTGGCTCGCAGTTGGAAAACGGGGGAGAGCTCGGCAAACTTTCTTTTCGTAAATGAAAGCTTTCCTCCTTTTTTTTCTTCTTCTTCGTACGACTCGCGCGAAATAGAAAGAAAAACGTGCGTCACTTTATATTTCGTAACGCCGGCCGCGCCACGGCGGATAATGCACCGCGCACACGGGGTTTTATATAATGCGAATTCTATGGCGCCCGAATTCGAAGAAATTCCGAATAAATGTAGCCGAGTTACGAACGTCCATCAAAAATTTATATATGCGTATGTGCATCGGCGCTGTGTGTACGCAGCCATTTCCTACCCTTTACGACTGCACTTCCCTTCAATCGTCGTTCGTGATTCTATTTTCCACGTTCTCGTCGCCGCTATTTTCTCGCACGCGCACACGTACAGGCGCATGTACACACGCTCGTGTGGTCCGAACGAGAGAGAGTGAAAGATAGAAAAGAGAGAGAGAGAGAGAGAGAGATAAAAGCGGGATCCGCATCGTACATACTTTTCTTAAGCGCAGTTGCTTAGAATACACCTGAGCGAGATACCTCGACTTCCGCGCGCGCGCGCGAGTCATCTTTCATTCTTATCCTTCCGCCTTGATTTAAACGCGGACTCGAGCGCCGGCTGTGTGTGTGTGTGTGTGTGTGTATGTGTGTGTGTAGGTGAGCGCATATAACGGTCCCGGGCATCTCCTCTCTTCGACGACGAAAGAGAAAATCGTAACGATATCGCGAGAAGTTTATAACGATATAGGCGGGTAAGTGGCCACGAGGGGCAGCCCTTGGTCCCCGAGTAAAAGTTTCCTGCACGTTTTGATGGAAGGCGTGCAGCGGGCTAGGAGACCGATACCAAGTTCGCGGCTTCGTGTCCGGGGAATTTAACTTCGCTGGGCGTACCGCGAGGCATTACGGGATTTTGATACGGCCTCTCGTCGGCGAGATTCGTATGCCGGGAAGACTCGGTCGCGCGATAACCCGCTCAGCGTTAGACCGTTTATTAAATAGCCGACACGCGCGCGACGGGGCCCCTCTCTCTCTCTCTCTCTCTCTCTTTCCCTCTGACACTCTCGAGTCGTCTCGAGTATTTCTCGTGATGGGATATAACACGCCCACGCGCGACACCCGCCTGGCAGTTTACCGGTGCAGGCGCGGGGTGTTCCCGGATTTATCGGATTTCGTTAAGCATCGGCGGGCGTCGACTTTAGGCCAACTTACGACTGTTATTTCTCGTGCCAAAGCGACGGATGTAAATCTCGGCGGGAATCCGCGCTCATAAAGTATCCAGTGATTCGCTCTGGCGCGGCTCCAGCTTTTAGTATTTCCGACTTTAAAATGTACCCCCGGTGCCGTTAGCTCTTAACTGCCGATTTCCGTAGGATTTATGCGCGCGGACCGATCCGCGCTGAAATTGCGCCGCGCTTATTACGATCCGCGCTGTAATTAGAACTATAGATCAACGCGCGAATAATACATTCGGGCACGTCTGACGCGTTCTCCACCCTGTTGTCACCCCCTCTCTTTCTCACTCTTTCTTTCTCTCTCTCGTTTCTCTCTCTTTCTCTCCATCGCACGCACCAAGTCGACGATGGAATGTTGGCGGCCGAGGTGCGATTGTTCTCTCATATTTATTGTGGTCACCCGCCACATTATCACGGTTTCCTAGCTATCGAACCACCGTCGTCGTCGTCATCACCGTCGTCACCGTCGAGTAACGGTCCTCGTCGCATTCCGTCGCCGGCCGCAACGTCGTCGTGAGTCCACGATGCCGCACGTGCATAACACACAACACACGGGACAGATGCATAATAACGATTTCCATGTAAAACGCGAAACGCACTCGCTGCCAGGGTGGTGTACGATAATGAGCGACATCAACATTTCCGCGCGGGTGTCATCGAGAGCTGGTCTGGTCGCACACGCGCGATCGCACGATTGCGTGCCCTTATATCCCGTAGCGGATGGAGGGGTAGAAGGAATGAGCTGTGGTGCCGCGCGATAGACCGGGTTCTTTCCAGACTGGCAATAATGCCGTATCGCCGCATCATCGCGCATTGAAACATGAGTTGACTCGGCGCGGGCAATATTGTGCTTGCAAGGTATCGGCGTTTGGCCTCGTATCTACCTATCTATCGTGTAAGTAGTTTTACGATAGAACGGGGTCGCGCAAAAAACGGTTAACCGATTAGCCTTCGCCGTGTAGCTCGTCTTTTGAATGAAGATCCAACTGGGATCTCTCTTTGTCTCTCTTTCCCTCTCCAACGCCGATCTCATCTGCGTATCATTTATACATCCAGAGAGTCATGCGCCCTCCTTGCGCCCGTATCCGAGGATTATTCGACGCGAGATCCGAGGAAACTCCATCTCTCGTCGGTATAATCTGATTTTTGGCACACCGTAACTCGCTAATAAAATTTCCAATTAAACTTTCATCGAACCGCATTTCAAGTTTGCTGCGGCAACATCACGCTTTATTGTGGTACATTCGCATTTTTCGCTGCTGCGCGCGCGCCATCGATTTCTTTTTACTTTTGCGACGTGTTAACTGAATCGTAATTAAACTCCCTATCGCATCCTTGTCAAGTAAATTTAATTTTGCGTTTCTGAAATTCCGAATTTGTTCAGTTACAACATTTGTAACTGAAATATTCTTCCGACTATTGAAGAATGTAGGAGGTCAAATAGCGCATGAAGTAAAAATTGAAACATTAAAATCTCATATCGTGCCTGTCCAACGGCGTTTATCAATCGGTCATCAGGCAAATTCACCGAATATTTTAACGTAAATAAAACATACGCGAGGAAGAGACAGATAGACAGACAGAGAGAAAGAGAGAGAGAGGAAACTTTTGCCTCGTATTTAATAGCGCGGAAATAAAAGGGTTACACGCAAACGTAGTGCGTGGAGGTACACCCTCGAAAAATTCGCCATCTAAAAACCATTTGGCGCGAAGCAACGCGCATCAATTGTCGCGCGCGCGCTCGCTGGCTCACACTTTCGCGGTTACAATCACGAAGACGCAGTCTGACGCCGCCGGTTGGACAGTATGACAAATTACACATAATTCACAAGTCAATTTCATACACGGTTGTCTCGCTATGGGAGATAGAGCTGTTGAGCACGGTCACGGTGGGCCAAGCCCGGGGAAACGAATGGCCGCCGCCATAGGTAAAGGCAAACAAGCTTCGCCGCGAGTGGAGTGGTTATAAATATTCAAGAAGAGTACCGATTTAACTTCCTTCTTCCGAAACGCTTACGCGATTTCCTCTCTTTCCACGCCCGTCGGCTAACGCATACGGATTTGCATAACAATTTAGTAACTCCTGTTGCAACCGCCGCTACTGTCCGGATCATCTCAGATGTTAGAGACCCTGTTTTTTATTGCCCTATTATATATACATATATATATATATATATATATATATATATATATATATATATATGTGTGTGTGTGTGTGTATGTGCGTGCGTGCGTGCGTGCGTGCGTGCATACGTGCGATGTGTGTGTGTGTATATTATATGTATATATATAGATATATTCGCGTATAATAACGATACACTCACGCGCATGATATCGCGCATGCAATGGCGTCTATCACGTACGTATATCGGCGTGTGAAACGTCGCATGCAGCGACACGAATGTGTAAAACCGACTATAAACCCAACGGAAAAGATTAGACTTAATTAATTCCAATCAACTGTCCGGTTTATACAAGATGATGTTATCTAATTATTAATAACCAGTATTATTAATAAAATTTTGATTGCCACGCCGCGTCACACTTATCAGCAGCCTGATAACCTGATTGGGGATGAATTGCTCTAGTGAGAAGGAAGAAAAGCGACGAATAAATGTTGGATATTATTCCGCGTCATTGCGGGGTTTCATTCCGCATCGGCGGGCGAGCCAAGAGCGGCGATCCCGGCAGAGCGAGGTTACGCGCTTTCCCGCATTCGGCTCGCCTTCTGAAAATTATTTCGCGATTCCATCGGGTACGTTCACCCCGGCGCAATTATGTTACACGACCCGCCAACCGACATACACGAAGAGGCACGGCCTCAGCGCGTGGTCGTGGCCGACCACGTCTGTCGCGCACACAATCGACTTATGTCGTGTCTCTTTTCGCGTATCCGTAGCGCAGTGGACGATGAGCATTGCGTGTCAGGCCGCGCGCGACGTTCAGATACTGAATACCGAAGTACCCCCATATACCACACGCTGGATTCCAAATAGCCGTGGGAAGTACCGTCGGTACGATGTCGCGCGGGAATACTAAATACCTCGCGAATACCGGCGCATAAGGTGCTATCTCGCACGTAGAGTTTGCTCGATCGTCCGGAATCGAAGGGCTAAAAACTTCACTTTTCGTTACGTGGACACGCGCGCGTGTGTATCGGTGGCCGTATGCGCACACGTATGTACATGTGTGCATTCAGGTAAGTGAGGCGTAGACACGCGATTGCCTTCCGCGTGTACGTTTACCGTAGTTCGGTTTAGCCACGTGTCGTCGAGCGATCAGGCACGTATACCGCGAGACTGAGAGAGCCGAGATCGCACGCCTCTCCGTCGGCCGGAATTTATGGGTCCGCACGAACGGCACTGCTACAGCTTGTTGCTGAATTTGCATAGAGCCGAGCGCTAATAGTTCGAGATAACGCGCTGGCAGGAAAAGGGACACCTCCCCCTTCGTCGACGCCGACAATCACCAGCCACGCGAACTCTGTATCTTTCCCATTTGGCACCCAGTGAACACGTACAGAGTGTTTCGCGGCTCTATTTCTGACGAGGAAACACACGAAAGTGTCCCGCGCCGATTTCGCAATGGGCTCCGGATACAGTTGAAAACAAGAGACACATAAACGTGAAAGTCAAAGGTATATTAAAAAATGAAATATTTGCGGAATTTATAAATATAAATAAAGAGTTTCAAATATCACAAGGTTTTTGTCCGGAACGTTCTTGCTCACACATTTCACGGTTTTTTCAAAAAATATGCTCGTAATTAATTTTACCGGAATTCAAAGTTATATGTCTCTTGTTTTTTTACAAGCGGCTTAATTAAAAAATGATGCAAATTCATTTTCTCCTTTCTTTCCTCTTCGTATTGATCTGTGAACGCAATGAGAGAGAGAGAGAGAAAGAGAGAGAGAGAGAGGGAGAGAGAGAGAGAAAGAGAGAGAGAGAGAGAGAGAGAGAGAGGGAGAGAGAGAGAGAGACTAAATTATCGATATATTTTTTCAAATTAAAATCACACTGTACTACCTGAATACGCGATTCATGTATTATAAAAATGAAGCTTACACTGGTAATAGTAATGACGCGACTCTCCAGTCAGAAACTACAGCTATTAACACCATGCTCGGTAGTCGGAATGTTCTAAAGATAATCTCGAAGTCGTAGAGTCATTCTCGGAAGAAATCCCGCTTCCGAATCGGTAAAGACCCAACGTGCACAGTCATTGCGGAGGGTTACCGGCGGTCACGAAGAAATAACCAGTAGCCGTTGCCTTCGTCATACCTAACTAGCTAATTCTCCTTGTCCCATTCGAGTCAGCCGATGACAGTAACGGCTCGTGCGCGCGCGTCGGACACTCATTACATTGAAATATCTCCGCCGAAATTTCCGCTAAGTATACACGGCAATTGTACTACACGATGACTCTCCATTCGGTGGACTTTCATATTACATGTCGACAAATAAAACACGCGGAAATCGAGCGATGAGATTTTGAAATCTCACCGAGACTCAAATTACCCCACAGAGTACAAAGCGCGATTGCGTGTTAATGTTCGTACCATTTGGATACAGCTAAATACACACCTCTTTCTCCCTCTTTCCCCCCCTCTCTCTCTCTCTTCTCTCGCACTCTCGCTCTCCGCGAGAGAACGATAATCACTAGCGCGTTTAATTAAGTTCAGTAAAACAGTATGCTCCCGGGAAACGTATCGAAATTATCGGAACACAGCAAGTCCCGCCGCGTGCAGTGGCGACGGTGGCGTTAATGACAAGAACTCGAAGACAATTACTCGACACTTCGCGTTCCCCGCCCGCTCACGAGCACCGGAGCTCGAACGAAACGACGGCGTAGCCGCGTGATCTCCTTGAGCGGATCTTCAGCAGCGCGAGTCATCCTGTAATTCCGCCGCCGAATATTCAATTACGGCAGCGCGCGAGCGCGCAATCTGCGAAGTGCGAATAGTTTCCGGAGAACCATCAAAAGTAATTACGTTATTGGCTCGTTCCTCCTCGTGCCGGCTCCGATCGTGCGCCGGCCGAATCGCGTGCTCGTTCTCGGCTCATTCTCGCTCGCCCCGGTGTCGTGCTACGGCACGTTGCAACGTGCAACCCCCACGCGCACCGTTTGCATACGTCTCTCCGGGTGCCCCGCCTAGGTGCGGTTTCGCGTATTAAATTCTTGCTGCGAGTCGCGGTGCGCGCGATGCATGCACGCAAATTAGAAACATACCATCGGGAAATGTACGGCTGCGCACGTCCGCTACGTAGCCGCCGCCGCCGCCGCCGCCGCCGTCGTCGTCGTCGTCGACCTGGCGACATTACACGACGTTAAAAAGTAACGAGGGCAAAAGCCGGCCACAGTCTGACTGACTACCTTTACGGCTGGCTCCTACCGCTCCTGCATATTTATGACGATAGCAATGAAGGCGACCGAAACGTGCTTTTTCACGTTGGCTTGAATGAGAGAAAGCGGCGCGGACGCTTCAACGTTGTACTCGGTGGTAATGAAATTTTCCGTTCGCCGGCGCGGAATGTACGCCTGGGATACGAGTACGTGTGTGTGTGTGTGTCGCGAGATGATAGCATTAATTATCGCGAAATTAAACCGCTCTACACACTTGAAATCCGCGAAGTGTCATTGACGTTGCCGTCGTTTTTCACGTGCACATACGTATGAATATATTCCCGCTCTTACGTAAGAAGAAAGCATCTCGCTGCGGCGAACGCGAGAGGCATTTATTGTGGGAGGAGGAGGGAGGGAGAGGAGCAGGCGACGTCGGGGGTAACAAAGTGCGCGAGCTTACTGTTTGCATTTTACTGTTTCCGCGGTAGACAAGCGTGCAGCCGCACGGTTGACTGAGTGTGTCGTATTGCCGGGGGAATGGACGTCGATACATTTCTGAAAGTAAAATTCCTGCGACGTGCGCCACAGACGCGGGCACGGACACTGAGTGGCATTGAAAAACAAAAGTGCCGGCACAGAAGTAGGAAGACAAGTGGGCACGACGTGGATGAGAAAGCTGACCGTCCGAGATATGTTGGCGGTACAAGGTGCATTCAATTCTTGGGAATGCGTCGCGCCGTCCACAGAGCGGAAGAAAGCGAGGGAATGGAGATTCCGTCGAGTGCAAAGGGCGATTGAAAATGTTGGCGACGATCCAACCGACCGGGCTAGTCTTATTCGGGCATCGTATACACGACGTCGGGAGAGAGAGCCCCCCTTCTTATCTACCGTATTAGTGGCACGAATAAAAATTCGATAAGGATATCGAAAAACGCGGCGAGCACACACGGGCAGAGTCGCGGGGCTAGTCGGGGGCGAGAGAGTGGGCGAACGAGTCTGTCGCTCGCAAAGCTCGAATTGGCAAAGTTCAGGCAAAACAGCCACTTATTGGCATTCTCTTATTCTCATTGGCAAAAGATTTGGTTTCTCGTGCGACCAGCATTGCAGTTGAACCTCTTGTCTGCACTCAGCGATTCCAAAAGAGAATTTCACAACCAAAACTGCGAGCAACCGTCCCCAAAAAAAGCAGCGCTCTTCTAGAATGTCAGTGACTAAAGGGAATGAATAATTGAATGTTTCACACCTGGCTCTACATTGGGTGTTTCGCATCTACACCTGGTTAAGGAATATTCGCGCGGCTTTTGAAAAGTTGCTTCTCGAATTCCGTTCCCGGTCGGGGAGCGCTTAAATGAGCAGATAGCTGTGGTTAGGTAGGTTTATGCACCGAGAGATGTACTGCCGGCGCCTATTATCCTCATTGTGAACTCGTAGGATTCGGTATGCGACACACGCGCTTCATGCTCCTCAAATTTGAATGAGAGAAATGGGGGCGACAGCGGCATGAAATGCCGAGGACACAAAGGCGAAGCAGTTGTACATGGTCTAACCCACGGGCCGTCGTAATTACACGAAGAAATATGTTAGATCATATCTCGCGAAGTCCTCGCGTGTACAAAGAGTGTCAGGCGAATTTGTAACGCTTGTCGGACAGACGTCGCATCGTGCGCGGGTGGGCGGGTGCGCAGCCGTCGTTTCAGAAAACCGAAGCGAGTCGCAGAAGCGGGGACAATTACGCCGTCCGGTGTGGCGGTTAGTTGAAAAACTGTGACTTTACACGGCGCGTTAAGTACGTATAACAACCAGCCGCAATTATGCGCCGCCCGACGAACGTGTAAATATATGTACACACGTGTGTGCACCCACACATATGCACCTGGCTGTGAGCGCGTACGCGCGCTCGCTCGCGCTACGGAGCGCGGGATGACTCACGAGTGTCCCAACTATTGTGCGCCTACGCGAGGCAAAGCGCATGACATACTGCAAAGTCAGTCCCGTGAAAGGTACAATGTTAAAATATCTAGGTACAGTTAGTCGAATAATAAAATAGCCAGATACAGATAGAGAGACGGAAAAGAGAGAGAGAGGAAGAGATATAAGGGTCCGTTCGTTCGTTCTCTTTAGCGGCACCATCTACACCTTTTTCTAATCCCAGCCTCTCCCCCCCCCCC
>NW_022639586.1:505738-514550 GCF_010583005.1 Odontomachus brunneus | reverse complement strand
CCCCCTCTCTCTCTCTCTCTCTCTCTCTCTGTTTGTCTGTCTGTCTGTCTGCCTATGTGTCTGTCTGTCTGTCTCTCTCTTCTCTTGAAGTCGCAAACCCCGAGAGTACGCGTTCAATCACATTTCAACTCTGCGAGGATTTCTATGGATTATCTTCTGCAGATTTTCTACGGACGCAAATGTTTTAATCCTTCTGTAAAAAAGGAAGGAAATGTTTTGGCAATGAAAATTAATCGTCGAGCTTTCCGGGTCGAAATTTTTGCCCTACTTTTGACTTGAACTTCCCAATGCCTGTGCATTCGGAAGAACCAGTGTATGTGTGTACTTAACGTACATGTGGAAACTAAAGTCCTACTTGGCGTCTCTGAATGGCAAAAAACGTACGGAATGCCACTTGTAGGTTCTAAAGAGGATCTCTCGATAAAGCTGTAGGTTAAATAGAATTGAGAGAGACTTTGACGTAGACTGCAAAATACTAAAGTAGGTGTTAAATGGAATATCGAGGTCGAAAGTAGGATCAAAATTTTGACTCGGGTTGGGGCGGTATTCAGATAATGAACAACACCACGCGCACAAGAACCCGAGAGAAATACTCGCAACGTAATTGCGGGTGAATGGCGCGGAAAGGTGGGGAAGAGCGGCTTGAGGTTAAGGTTAAAAACTCGCACAGCGGAGAAAGTATAGTAGCGATCGGGCATACAAGTAAGCGTTCGCGCGCTGGCCACGCAAGAAGTGAATGAAAGTCGGCCAGGTGAGCGCACGTTTAATTTAAGATGCAATTTGTTCGCCGTTATAACGTAACCGTCTAGTTATGCGAAACTCGTAACGAAGGGAGATCTCCGAATGAGATTTAAACCCCGACATGTTTTACAGCTCGCGCGCGCGGCGACGTCTCCATCGTAACTCGCTCGATTCGCTGGGTGACGGTATTATCTCGATAAGAGCGTCACGAGACAACTCGGCGGGGTGAGCTTTTGCACATCGCTGTCGCGAATATCGTCCGTTGCTCGGAACTCGCCGGTGGAAGCTGGATTGATAAACACGTTTAAAAAAGCGTTAACGGCAATGCGGAACCAATAGGGTGTAGCTTACTTCCACTTATTTACGATTTCATCGTACCACCTGAGGCAAAATGATCGGCGAACAGGTTTTCGCAGCGCGCGCACAGTGACATTCACCGCTGTAGATCGCTGAGACTCTCTTCTAGCCGCACGTAGAAAAGGAATCTTATTGCCTTTGTTGGAGCACGCGGGGAAAAGGGATATCGCGGGAAGAGAGACAGAGAGAGGGAGGGAGGGAGGGGAGGGAGAGAGAGAGAGGCGGGCACGAGCTGGATTCGAGATTATACATCAGAGACTCGGCGCGCCGACGGGCAACGTCGTAGCCGATGCCACTTGAGCTCGAATCGTATCTAAATGTGCCTCGTATATCAGAAATCGAACTGTTCCTCGCGGTGCTCCGGTAGGTACGGAGGACGCTTTACGTACGTCATTTCGTGGGATAGCCGCGCCGCGCCGCGCCACACCGTGTCGCGCACACGGCATCGTATCCACGTGCACACCACTCCGTTGCAGATGCGCCCCGACCATTTCTCGTGCCTCGCGACATCGTGACAAGCCGCGTGTGGAGATTTTCTTTGCTCCTTCTTCCCTCGCCGCCTTACTACGACGGCGAGTCGCGGGACGCGTTTCGAGTATTTATGATAGGAATACAAGATGTGGCGAGAAGAGAAACAGGCAGAGAGAAAGAATGAGAGAAAGAGAGACTCGTCGAGCGAATGAAACGTAGCTTCGTGCCGCGACGTGTTATCAAGACGTTTTGTCCCTGTCGACGGTGTCCACGTCGAATCTAAGAAGCCGGAGACTATAAATTATGATTATCAACGGTGACAAAAGTTGCCAAGTGTAAGTCTGTAATTTGCGAGTGTCGGCGTGTCGACAGTCGCTGGTATCTGTCGACGAGTCATTTCGCAGCACTAGAGAGAATAGTGCTTTTTTTTATTCGTTTCCTCACCGTCAGAAGAATGTCATGTTCGCGGAATATCAGTATCTGAGCTCGTGACAGCATCTGAGACCGTGGTCACGTCTCATCGGTGCCTCGTGACAAGTGCATTTTGCAGTCTTCGTTAAGATTGTGCCGGCGCGACGCGGCGCGAAGATTGCGATAACGGTATATCCTCGCGTTTCTGTTATTTGCGCACGCACGGCCTGTAAATGCTCACTTTGCATTAACTCCTGCATTTTGAATCTCGATTAACGGTCGGCGGCGAGTTTATGCGTGAGCTGGCAGATGCCCATTTCTCTCAAGGCGCAAGGCCATACGTACGGTACGCGCGTCGCGCTCACACACACACACACACACAAGCACGCACGCGTACCACGTATATTTTTCATGCGCGAAATGAGCGATGTGGAAGCTAAGTGGTTAAACGAACGGTGAAAAACAGGGAACGCGATACCGCCGATGGATAGCAGCGTGGCACACCCTTGCCCCTCCTCTCCTGATAATTCACCTTTCCGCGGACCGGATATAGCTAACAAATGCGCGTTTTACGTGAAACGACGGAATTGATCGTTGCAGAGAAAAAGACAGAGGAAGGGAGAAAGAGAGAGAGTATGCTTGTTCCGGCGATGTTTCACGCACACGCCGCGCCGTGCGTAATCGGTAAATTGCGCTCCGTGCCGATCGAAATAACGATTTCACGCTTTCCTAATTGGCCCCGGACAGAGGTCACAAATCATATCTCGGAGCGTGAGGGTCCGCGGTTAATACATGCGCTCAGAGAGGGTGTGTGTGTGTATGTGTGTGAGACAGAGAGGGGTTGGGAGAGTCCTTTTGCTCTTTTAACCACCATCGCTCGCCGTTATTATCCTGTCCTCCTTATCTCCCGACCTTTTCCCTCTCACGTATCTCCGTGTCTCTTATTTTCCCTTACCTAAGCGGATTTCGATTCGCGAACGGGGCGAAAGAAAGATGTCGGAGAGGATAGTTAGGGGGATGAGGGCACGGCGGAGAGCAGGAGCAGAGGAAGGGAGCGTAGATGAGTGGACACCAAGTTAAACAAAGCACTTCCAATGAAGTTACGTACGTAGCTACGAAGTACTTAGGGCTCGACGATACTCCATTATCACATAACGCGATAGTGTTATATGAGAAGTAAGAAGTACCTTATGTCCTGTGCGTGCGCGCTCCCGGAAGTGGGCATTGATGACTATAATGCCATTTATGCGCCTCGTTCTACAATAAGTAACGTCTTCCTACAATTTGAAGTTTCACGGGTAATTCGAACGCGGTTGACCGCTAGCGAAGAATTCACCTATCCCCGTGGCCGCGGAGGCCCGACCACAATTTCTCTCGGTCGCCGTTAAAAACGGCATTAGCTCTCGCGCACGGTCTCGCAAGGCGTGACCCGCTGATGGCGGGTAATTGAATATCTTTAGCGCCTCTTTGAGAGATCGACGTGCCGACGCTTCGACCCGTCCCGCTTCAGAAATTCTTCTCCTCTCTGCTACTTCTCGGGGTGTTGTTCGTTATCGCGATATCTCATTATGTCGTCTCGTTTGAGCCACGCAGCCTCCACACCTTTGCCGTTCACTGCAGAACGTGTCTTCTAATTGTTTATCCGCTAACTTACGTCGCCCGTGTCAAAAGCGTCAGGGGAATCACACGCCCCCCTCGCGATTAATTCGCACGCATACGCGCGCACCATCGGCGCGAAAATCGCACGCGTGACGCTGGAGGATATCCTTGGGATATCTCGACGTAATATTTCCCGCGCTCGAATATTATTATTATTATTATTATGCTATTTTTCATCCCTTATCGCTTCTTCGCTGCGGCCTCTCTTCCCCACGGATAAACTTGAGGCAAGTTTTCCGCGAGTCACGATCGAAGCTGCCGTCACACAGCGGAGATTAATTACGATTTAGCAAAGAGCGGATGACGTATGACGAGACGTGGGTGGAGTGCCTACTTCGTCGCTTATCGTGACGCGGGCCAATAACCAACGAAGAACATGGTAGTCGCGGCGACGAATGATAAACGCGCTGATCTATCAAAATTACATAGCCGAAGCCGACAACTATAGAATACCGAAATCGCGTACACATAGAACGCGTGAGTGACATAACAGTGCACTCCACTTTACCAGCGGGCTATATGAAACGCGGTATCGAAATAAAATCAACAAAACGACGTTCCCGCATGTGTCCGCGAATTTTTAACTGGCTAGGGAATATATAACAGTTTGAAAGGACCCTCAACAATTTTTTAATGTGCCTTGAATAATTAAATTATTGAAAAATAAGAGACACGAATTTCCTCCATAAAATACTTTCTCGCATCGTTTAGAGTTTGGAAAATTATTTTTCGGAACTAACTACACGATTAATATGAACAAATATTTTTCAAACCGTAATATATTATATGACAGAATGTATCAATGTAGGAGTTTTATGATATTTCAAGTATTTGTGCACTCTTGGCTTTGCGAAAAATTCCATATTTTTCAACATACCTCCCATTATTATTTTCATTCATTTTGAAATTTTTGCAAAAATTAGAGAGAGAAATTCAGCTTCTATTGTGCATGATAAAATTACTTTCCGAATCCGCATTTTTAAATAAATAATCAGAGACGCGTCACGAGATATCGCGTACAAACAGGCCAGACGTCTGCGTCTACTTCTGCGTGATGCTGCCAAGTAGATACGGATGCATTGCGTTTGGCGCGCTCGTACACGCTACTTGTCTGCACGTCTGCAGCCATTTACAGCGTGACGTTGACAACTCATATCTGAAAGATTCTGAAATGAATTTTATCATACAGTGGCGTGAAATTCTCCCCGGCTATTGTCGCTGAAAGACCTCCCGTCGCTGCTCATTCCCGTGCGAATAAAAAGATGTCCCCCCGTGGACAAATGACGCGAACGTCCTGTGTACGCTCAATTAAAATTTCATATATAATTAAAAAATTGAATGCACCACACCGCGCTGTACTGAAGAGAAATGGAGTTATAATATGTCGGAAATAGCGATTGATAGAGGGATAAATTCTGTTCGCGACCTTACATCGCCGAGAATCGCCGAGTGATTTCGCAATTAATAAGAGGATCGTGCGTTTCAGGCGCGCTGTCGCAGTCCCAGTTTCCCGTGTTCACGATCTACGCCCAGAAGAGCTGCCTGGCGGTGAAGCCCTGCGAGCGCGCTTGGTGCATCGATAGAGTGCAGGGACACCGCCTTCAGGGTCACGCACGCAGGACCATGACCGCCTCCTCGCGGCAGCACTGCCTCGAGCTCTGCCTCGGCGAGCGAGACTTCCTGTGCCGGTGAGTATATACCAACGACGCAAAACTGTGTTTCCCCCCTTTCGCGTAGTTTGGAATCGTCCGATTGCTCCTTTTCCACCGACCTGCTTTTCTATCTGCTCCATCGCGGATACGATGTCCGTGGAAGTAAGAGAACGGGCCTCGCGCTCCTCCTCGTAATATTCGTCGCGAATCGGTACGCAGAGGAAACGCCAGCTCGAGTAGTCTTCGAGGAGCGTACGCTCCAATGCGTTTTCCAGTTATTGGATTCTTGGACCAGCTAGAGGACGTTACACCACACGCTCCTATACACACTCTCGGGCATTTCTCGGACACGAGCTCTCCAGGACGTTTCGCACGAAGACGGAGAACGGCGACGAATACGCCGTGGAGGAAGTTCGAGAGGGTCGATCTGGCTTGCGCGCTAAAATTGCCCTGGTTTATCTTTATCGTGTATTACGGAAGGAACCTGATCGCACGAGTAATTGGCAGGATAATATCGAATTTCGTCGTGCCGTATCGCGACGATGCTGCGGAAAGATATTCGGGGAACGAAGGGATACGCGCGCGACTTGCGTGACAATCGTGAATTAATTCTATCACGCGAGACTGTAATTTACAAGAGCTGCTTTTTTTATTTTCTTTTTTTAAGAGCATTGTTACTACGTGTTTATCGCGCTGCCGTGTAGTGACGGTAGTTTGTTTCTCTCTCTCCTTTTTTTTTTTCGTCGACATTATCAATCCACGCGTGGAACTTAATAAACCGTTCTGACCGTAACGGAAGTAATGATGCTCGCGCGACTGCTATTACCGCGTTAAATGTGCACGGTGTGATATCGTATTGCGCCACACCGCTGACGTTAGTACGTCATCGTAATGGCAGTAACGTAATGGCAGATGAAAATTTTATCGCCGAGGAATTCGATACTCCACCGTCCGAAATTCGAGCGATGAAACAGCGGCGTATATTAACGCGGATATCTTTATTTCGCTTTTCCTCGTCGAGATAATTTCTTCACGTCGTACGAAACGCTTCCGACACTCGGCGCACAATGTAAATAATATCGATCAATCGTTCCCGACCGTTTCATTTCAGAATTTACGACTCGACCGCGCGACAATCGCGACAAGTCGACAAGACGCGCGATTTTAGTGACTAACGAACTGCTCGGCGTGCCGTTTTACGAGCGTAGGCGCCGCTAATCCATCCGAAATCTCTGAGCGTTATCTAGAAAGGGGAGAGTATCGTGAGCGTGGAGCGTCAGGTATACTGAGAGAAAAATTATCTTAAAATCAACAAATATTTCCTTGGTGGGTGCCATTAACATATTTACTTAAATCTACATTCTCTTTACTTAAATCAAATATTGTTTACTTGATTTAAATAAACAATATTTGATTTAAGTAAAGAGAATATAGATTTAAGTAAATATGTTAATAGCACCCACCAAGGAAATATTTATTAATTTTAAGATAATTTTTCTCTCAGTGTAGCTCAGTGGTTTAGAGCAGTCGCCTGGCAAGCGAAATACCCGGGTTCGAGTCCCGGCCTAGCAAAACTCTCTGGAATGAAAAAGATACGCAGATCTCGAACGCATGGCGTCCCACCGCCACCTAGTACGCCCTCCTCCTTCTATGGTCTATGGTTCTATGGGCTAATCCATCGAAACAAACGCGTCCGCGTTGCGGATCAGTCGCGTCGTCGCGTTGTGATCTTACTTATCATAATGTGTAACGGCGCGTAGCCGGATGCAATAATGCGTATCGCGGCGTCCTTATTGCGCGCGCCCGCATTATAAATAATGCAGTTCCGCGTGGACCTCGATCGCTCCGTCTCGTGCACGTTCACGTCCGCCGGTGGTATTCCGCGCGCGTAATGACCGATGCACTTTCATTACTTGGACAACGGGCACCGGTCTAACGGCGGATAAGGGAAGCGGGGAAGGAAAGTGGAGGTATAGGGTGACGAGCGCGCGCATCGAGTTACTTTACGGCCCGATTATATTGCATTTTAATTGCCCTCTTTCACGAGCGCCGTCACGGCAAACTGTTCCGATCGCGACGTGTTATATTTCGTTCGCTCGTGCATTATGCATGTGAAAATCGCGTGAAAAAAGCGGCAGAATGGCATGGCAGAAAGGAGTGGAGGAGCGTGAGAGGGAGAGAGCGAGAGAGGGAGCGAGAGAGGAAGAACGGAGTTCGGTATTCATGCGTAGCAATTATGCGGCGTTACGCTCTTCCGGTAATCAGATTTATTCGTACACCAAAATTCGCGAATTTTGTATCCGAGGGAAACGCGAATGCGT
Organism: Odontomachus brunneus; assembly: GCF_010583005.1. Lineage (NCBI taxonomy): Eukaryota > Metazoa > Arthropoda > Insecta > Hymenoptera > Formicidae > Odontomachus > Odontomachus brunneus. The sequence goes on along the minus strand of NW_022639586.1, from coordinate 506,938 downwards.
TTCGCATTCCCCTTGATACACGAGCTGGGCGTATCGGCACGCGTACATTTCCATTGGCGCATTCTCGCGCACGGCCGATGTGTCTTTCTAGCCTGCCAGCGAGGCGGCGCTTTTCTCTCTTTTTCTTTTTTTCCTTCTCCTTTTCTGTATGCGCCGCGCGTCGTTATTGCCAATTCTCTTCTTTCTCCGATCGTTATCGCCGGCGCGAGTAGGAACCGTCCCAGCAAGAATGATTTCTCGCGCGGCGCGCGATCGACCGTTAGACACTTAAGCACTTTTTCCACGCGCCAACTAATGATTATCGATCTGCCGGCTTTCTACGATTCACTATACGTTGATTTATATGCTAATCCGGCCCATCGATCAATTACAGGCACTCTTGATCTATAATTACGTTCACCTTCGAGGCGCGCGATTTTTACCGGGCGTCGCAGCGCGCGTCGGGCGCATTTTTATTCGCTTTAAAACCGCTCTTTGAATGCGCCACGCGTTCCGAATGCGGACGCGTGCGCTCGACTCGATACTGCAAAGCGTGCAGAAAAATATACTTCTCTTTTTGTCCGAGCTAAATTGAACTAATCGCGCCGTCCCCTCCTATCGATTTCGCCGCCGCGTTATTCCGTTTTCTCTTTAGTCGCTCGCGCGCGCTGTATTATAATTTCGCGTGCGTTTTTCCCGCTGCTCACCCCTGTTTACTCGTCATTAAAACTTCACATCGCTCGCTCGCCCGTTCTCTCTCTCTCTCTAACTCCCTCCCTCCCTTCTCCCCCCCTACCTTTCTCTCGCATTAGATTCTCTGCTCGGGCGAGGGAGTCGCCGAGACATAAATAAAATTAGATGGGTTAGTTGTGGGAAACGTCAGAGTATCCGACACTTTTCATTGGCCAGGCATGCGGAAGACGACGGGCCGGCGGCGCGTCTTCCGATTTCGATAGAGCTCGGCGTTGCACAGCGCACGGGCGCGCGCGTTTATGCGGTATCACGCCGACGCGTCAAGGTTCGCGTCCGTGAGGCGAGCGTGCCGGGTGAATGTGCACGTGCACACCTTGAAAGCCTCCAAAGCGAAAGGTCTCTGCCAGCTGGTCTATAGCAACGACCCCCAGAGCTGTACCTTGGCTCCGACCCGAGACAGGGTCGAGAGGTCCTTGGCCAGGCGGAACCGTATCAAAAGTGGCATAGCTATGCGTTTCGAGACGCTTG
>NW_022639586.1:495815-505412 GCF_010583005.1 Odontomachus brunneus | reverse complement strand
CCACTACCGATATTTGAGGAAACCGTGGAAAAGAGAGCGCCGGCGGTGAATATATGCATGAACGACCCAACTGTCGAAGCAAATTTCCTGAACAAGCGCGCCATCGTCTCTCGCCCGGGCGCGGAAGACATAATCCGCTTAATCCCCGAAGAAACGCGCGAAAGGAGCAAGGGGAAGTGGTGGAAGAACGGCAAAAGAGGCGTGAGGGTAAAAACTTGGTTCGCTCATTGTTCCCGATTCCCCGGACGTGGCAAAGTTGCACAGAAAATACGTAATTGCGGTCGCGCCCTTTAATCCGATTCAATATGCGAGAAGCATGATCGAGCGCGCGCAGCGCGCTACGCCATGCGGAATTCGGTCAAATAATTAGCGTTAATTTATTTCGGGGCGATTTATTGTGAGTTGTACGCAAACGTTAATATTAATTGGCATTGCAAATTGAATAGGAGAATAATAATTATTTGGTATACACGCCCGCGCGTTCCAGCAAAAGGCTGTTTAATCGCGAGCATCCGTATTCATAAATACGGCGTAATAATTCGGTACGAGAACTCACTGCGATATCGGCTAGAATCATATAAATCGACGTAGCGCTATCGTGTCGAAGCGATCAGCAGAAAACACACGCGCGCGCGCGCGCGCGAGCACGAGCACGGCACCGCCGCGGCAAAGAGAGGCACAACAATGAAACATTTATCCGCGAGATAATGTACGGCGAGATAATGCACGGATTCAGAGATCACTACGCGCGCACGGGCGCGCGAGTTAAAGGCGCATCCTCGGGGTTCTCGCATAATCTTCACTCTATAACCCGGCTAACCCGCCGGGGTCAACGGTATGGCGGAGAAACACTTAGGAAATTACATAAATATATACTCTGTCGCTCAGGAAAAGTCACGGAGCATAAAGGGGAGAACGGTTAGGAGGAAGTGCACCGGCGGGATCCCGCGCTTCGACATCAACGCGGAAGGAATCGCGGCTAGGAAGTCGGCAGTTTCATTAAATGTAGATAAATCTTCCCCGGCGCGCACACATCCTTTGCGGCGTGGCCCGTCGTGGCGGCACTTGTTTGCTGGCTCGCGGATAATCAAGAGAACTCGCAACATCATATTATTGCGCAACAATGCGCGCGTGTGATCGCGAAGCCCAGACGCCGTCGTCGGCGACAGCGACCGGGATTGTCGTGACGCTCCGTTTGTCTCACACAGCAGTCGACCTTCCCGGTGCACCCGCGAGCGCGCTAAGAAGTGCCGATGAAGATCGGATTAACATTCCGTGGGAACGGTATCTCCCGGCGCACACAATCGCCCGATTAGACATAGCCGGGATTCTTTCGCGGGAACACCTTGATTCTCAACCAAGGTGCTTCATCACTCGCAAAGTGCTCCTCCGCGTTAAACGCTCGCGCTAAATCCGGCAGACGCGAATTTTGCAAGTTTCCACGAGGCGCTTCCGTTCCCCCGCGAATCCTGCTTTACCCCAACGTGCTCTTTCGAATTTCTCTTGGCCTGTCAATCAATAGACGAAGTAGAATTCTTTGCAATAATAACTTTTCGACATTCTTTGTTTATCGACAAGTTTTTCGACAGTTCGCGGCTTCCGTGTACTTTGTTTTAGTTTCCCTCGCTCATATGAGGAGAGAAAGTGATACGATATCATATTAATCTTCCGCGTACCGTCATATTTTTGGGAACATGCGGTACAATCTGAGTCTGTCAGAAGCGGCCAACTTTGAGCCACCATAACTTTGGGAAAGATCGATAAATATTTCGACATGTTTTGGTCCCAGAAACGCAGGAAAACTTCAGCTATAAGACGGTAGCGCAATAAAATCAAGTTCTGCAAATAGATGCGCCGTTTTGAAAATTTCGCGGGCTCTTTACGAAAGTTGGCGAGCGATCAGACATTCGTTCTAGTCCCGCAGAGCCAACATTGTACGCGACGGATTAAAAATATCCTTCCTTTATGGGAAAAGTGCTTTCTCGAGGCCTGAAAACGACGCGAACAGACGGCCTCGCTCGCGAAAACGGATTTAATACAGAACTCTCTTTCTCCCTGTCCGTTTCTCCCTCTTCTCGTACGCAACGCACATTGGTGATTTGTTGCGAGCAAATGTTGAAGAACGAGCGTAGCCCGAGTGATGTGCTTCGGATGAGCGTTCGAGAGAATCGCGTCCGAGCGCGGAGAATAGGTGGAACGAGAAAGAGAGAGCAGAAGAGTAGAAGACGGTGGAGGAGCACCAGCAGCAGCAGCAGCAGCAGCAGCAGCAGCAAGAGAAGGAGGAGGAGGGTGAAAGAAGAGGACCGAGATCGTTGTGCACGCTTACGACCGTCGGGACTGGTCGGGACGATCGATCAAACGCGAATCGGTCGTTCGAGAATCGTTCTGCTGCTACAGGGGACTCGAACCTGGGCGATGGCTGCTCACGAGAGATAGATTATTACCGCTGGTGCGGCGTATCGGCGCGTTCCTTGTTACCGGGTAATGAGTTTATTGTTTAAGAATCACGCCGGAGAGTTACATGTGCTGCAATCAATTACAATAACGTAATATAATCGTAGCGAGGTTCCATGGCGCATGGTGGGGCAATAAGGTCTCTCCAATAGCCTAATGGGAGTATCGGTTCCGCGGGGGAGGAGAGACGGTGGCCCGGTCTAAACACGTATACGTACACGCCATGCGTACATGTGTACCTGAGGTATCGCGGTTATAAGTACAGATGTAACGTAAGATATACGCGCAGCCGGGTATCGCACGTGCATCCACGTAGCTTCCTGAGGCACGCGTGCGTGCACAACGCGAGGTGGAATGGAAATGCGAAGAGAGAGGGGAGAGAGAGAGAGAGAGAGAGAGAGAGAGAGGCAATGGAAACGTTCGTGCGAACTTTTGCGCGCGCGAGCGAGCGCCAACGCAAGCTGTAAATCTTAAAGGAAAGTTCAGCCGAGTACCTGGGCGCCTAGATAAAAACTTGCGGAAAGTTCGCGACGAAAAATTCGAATCCTGCCCGTCGGCCGGAGGGGAAAGTCCGGTGGAGAAAGAGTAGATGGTGGTGAAAGGGAGGAGGAGGATGGGGAAGACCTTGGAAATCATTAATCTGGCTTGTCACACCGGACACGGCTCGAACGAAGAATCCCGGAAACGGCAGACACGAAATTCCTTTTATCTCGAGGTGAGCTCGGCGATCCGGGAATTCAGACAATTTGCATTGCTGATAATTGTAGAAAAGTCTTGTTCGGTATGACGTCTCGACGTGAGTCGCGCCGCGTCGTGCACCATCTTCCAGCGCGCGCGTCTCAGGCTGAACAGCCGAATTTCATTCGTCGCGCTGATCGCATTATCACGTGCGTTACATTACGATCACGTTATACCTGCGAAATGCGCCGCGGGTTCGCGCGAATTCCTTCCGAGCGGCGTCCTCTCACGTGTACGAATCGAATCCTACGTAAGCGAGCGAACGAGCGCGACAACCGAAGCCGGTGGGAGGAAGAGCACTTACGCACCATGACTGCGCCAAAGTGGCGAGCGACAAACTTCCTGCGAAAAATTAACGTTTTGAGACGGAACGACGTCGAGGGCACTTCAGTATGAATGACGCCCGCTCCGGCCTTTGTCCCCGGCAAAGCCGAGTATCGCGAGCAATTCCCGACATTCGCTCGCCGAGAAGGAACGGCCGCAAGAGAGAGCAAGAAAAGAACGCACGGAATGCGAGCTGCGAAACGGCCGGCGTCGCGAATATTTTTCGGTCCACGGGAACGACGGAAACGTGCGGACTGCCAGTGTGCGCTCACCGCGCCGATGGTGACATAATCAGGAAGAACGGCGCCGGTAAGTTACGTCGGGAAGTCCCTCCGTGAGGCTATCCGCCGAGAACACCGCACTCCAAAATTCGCGACGCGACACAATAAGGCGTAAACGTAACAAGCCTCGTGGCGGGAACGTGACGGTAATTTTTGATGGGATATCACTCGATATGTCCACTGGATTTTATCGACGCCATCGTGGCACATGGATCTCACTAATGCTCGCAGTAAAAGCAAAGTACTGCTCCCGCTCGTCTCTCTCGGCGCGAGTCTCTCCTTTCCGTTTTATATTTTATCGCGGGCCAAAGTGGCTATCGGGAAAAATGGAAGGGTCCGACTGCGATTTTTCGCGAAGACATAATACATCGCTGCAAGACCAAAGTACGCATGAAAAGAGTATCGGAAAGGTTTCAACATATGTTTCTTCTCATGCATTCTTCTCTGAAGAAGATTGTTAAGGTACTACTTTTAACTACGTCATACGCAAGCCATATAGTAACGAGAGACGAATATACTCTTAAAAAGATATAATCTTATTCTTAGAGGAATCCTCTTATACATGACTTCAAAAAGATTCTTCTAAAATCAAAAGGAAATTATCCTGGCCAGAAAAAGAATTCTAGTTATATAAGATGCTTTTTTCTGAAATTCGACATTTCAAGCTAAGCTCTTACCGAAAGACTATTCCTTTTCTAATAAAGTGAACTTTTAATCGGAAATTTCACTAAATATTATTCTAATTTTTTTTCTGAATCAATAGGAACCCTGGTAGAAATTGAATCTCGTCGATCACGGGATAGTAAAGAAAATGGCTAAGCTCTCGTAAGCTTTTAGCCCTATTTTGTGATATTCGAAATCTTAAATTATTTTTTGATAAAATTATGGCTGCTCATGAGTAGATTAAAATATAAGTAATCTAAGTATCAAAATGAGGTACTTTACTTTTTGGGAGAAAATAGTCCAAAAAGATACGTATTTTGTCAAAATAAATCGTTAGGACGTTTACAAGAAACATCTTTGCTTTTATGAAACATATCTTTGCTTTTATTTATAAATTGTTATGAAATTAACGTAATCTCAATATATTTTTATTTGCTGTTTGACTTTTTTAAATACCTTTTAAATACTTTTGATGATATGGTAGCTAAGTTATATATTTTAGGATAGACAGTGCCATCTGTTTTCTATAAAATTTGATATGTAATGGCTGGGCAACGGCTAAACCACAAACCTGATTCTATATATCAGTGAATAATCGATCTGTAACGAATTAGTAACAAGCTGGAAAATTTAATATGTATTAGTTAGCTACTAGCTGTTGATTCAGGCCGGCTAGTTGCAATTCTATTCGGAAATATTTGAAGCAGAGTGCTCTTTTACTAGAAAAAATTTCTACTAAGAGCGAGATTTGATTATAGATAAAAGACGAAATTCTTTAAGAATTTTAAGAATATTTAAACTTAGAACATTTTTCTCTTGCGAGAGGCCAGGAGGATTCCACTAAAGATAAGACTATATTTTCTGAGATGTAATCTACCAAATTGAAAACGATCACAGAGCGCCTCGGATTAGGTCACTTTCGCGACTGTAAATCGTTCGTCGCAATGCGTGACCATAAATTTGCGCTGATCCTACGGGCTCTTCGACGCATTAAGCGCTATTACCGCTCCCTCGACAACGGATACCACTCCGCGACGCTACTGTGTTCCGCAAGAAAACAAGCATGCCTTCCCCACGCGCTTAGCTGTGCACTTAACATTAGGAACGTTGCCCGTAACACCGACACGTTCAATTATAAGTGCGAAATTCATTGTTCGCGGATCCGAAGGAGCGTCGTCCCCGGCGATTCCGTCCCACTCATGCGCTTGAAAGACTGCCAACGGCCGGGACACGCTTCGGTAGGATGTACCGGTGAACTACTTAGGGCAGCAACAATCCCGAAGTCGAGACGCTCCCACGAGAAATCTCGGGCGAAAAGAGCGTCGGAAAGAAAGTAACCGCGAAGGAGCAGAGGGGACATCGGCACGTCGTTGGAAACAGGGAGAAAGGAGAAGAGAGAGAGAGAGAGAAAGAGAGAAGAAGTAATTTTTAGAGTTGTGCCGGGGCTGCGCAAAAGCGGCGCGATGCTCATACAACTGTTTGCGGTCACGAGAGCTGCAAGACAGCACAGAGAAGAGAAAGAATGCGAAAAGAGAAAAGAAACAAAGAAAACAAAGAAACAGAACAGCAATTCCGTTACGCTCAATGACGCGCCGGAGAGATCACGCGGGCGGAACAACGGAGCGACAAGTGAAGCTTTCGCTGATTGTGAAAAAGCGTTATGCGTCGGCCGGTTACATTCACAGAGACACGGTCTCGTCATCATCGTCGTCGTCGCCGTATGACGCTACTTGCTGGAAGATATACCGCCGGTCATAAATTCGCGGAACACGCCGTTTAATGTCGCGTCGCGGATTAACAGTCGTAACTTGGTCTTCCTATTGTATTCGGTGTCTCGGCTTGTCACCGGCTCGGAATCTCGCGATGAGCAGTAAATGGGCCCCCGTAGTGCTGTTACGTGCCGCAATCTGCTCGAACCTGGGCGAACGATCCCGGAGATTTTGACGCTGCGGAGGGGAAGGGGGTCGCCGAATTTGGCATGTCCTTAATTTTCGCTCGCTCGCTCGTTCGCTCGACCTGACCTCAGCACCCAGCGCACACCGTTCTCCTCTCCGTAAGTAATATCCCGCTATGCGGTTTTTGCTCCTGTTATCGTGAGTCGTTACGTTGAATAGCTGCGTGACTAGATGCGGTCGCTGATGGGGAACACAGTCGTGGACTCGATTGCGAATTCGAGAAACGGTATGTTTCTTAAAGAGAAACGTCCGATGGCATCGGGGCGCGTGCGGCAAAAGTCCGGTAACGAAGTTTGAAAGGACGCGAATCGAATGAGGAAAGTTCAAGATGGGCTAAACGAGGTCGACTCCGTGGGCGAGGGGCAACGGGACGCGAACGGGGGAGCGAGAAAAGGGGAGAAAGGGGGCGCGGATGAAGAGCAACAGAGAACGAGCGTTCCCGATGGAGAGTAAGCTGATCCGAGCTTATAACGTGCAACGGCACTTCTACCTGCCGTGCAGCGAGCAATTATGATCACGACGCAGCTGAGTCAGACTATCCGCGCCGATGCGGCGTGCCATTTTCCGCGGTCGCTTGCCGCAGCCGCGCGCACCTGGATGAGGGAAATTTGTGTAAAAAGATGAGCCCGAGAGGGAGGCTGGGGGATGGAGGGTGAGACCTGTTGCCGTATGAAATTCATGGTTACCTGGGGCATCGGCGACGCGAAAAAGTCACAACACGCGCTGACATGGTAATTACCGCGGCAAGAGGGACTGTTGGGAGATAGATAGATAGATATATATATATATATATATATATATATATATATATATATATATATATATAGAGAGAGAGAGAGAGAGAGAGAGAGAGAGACTGAGTCACGGAAAAAGGCAAATTATTGCCATACAGTTAAGAAGCTGATGGCGCGTAACGAGCCGTGCGATGCGGTTTTCAACGTCTCGAGATATCACGACGAAATAAATAATATGCAGATAGGGGGAGGAACGTGTCGGCCGATGCGATAGGTCTCATGTAGGGGAAGAAGTACAAATAAATCAATGAAATTAACAAAAGCGAGCGAGCGCTCGCGCGACTTAGCCGAACGTGATGGATTTCGGTGTGGTGCGGAGGCATCGCTGAAAGCGCCGGTGTACACGAAGAGACGCGAGTAAGTTATCCCGGTAGGATGCGGAGATGCCAGAAAAAGCGGGAGAGATAGAGACGGAGCGAACGAAGCACGCTCGGGACGGATAAAGCAGCCACCACCTCCCGCGTGGGCAGCGTACCTCGCTGTGAAAAGGTTTTAACGCCGGCGAGCACAAAGCAATCAATCATCCAGCAAAGTTGTTTAATCCCGGCAATAACTTGCGCCACGCCAGCACCGCGAACGTATCGTGCTACGAGGTACTACGACGGTGTATGCGCGGCGACTCGTTACCCCGGCGAGGAGACGGCCGACCTCACGCAAGAAAATTACAAGTTCAGAAGGGACACGCGGGAAAATCTATCTGGGATGCACGCGAGAGAGCGCGACTCTGCTCCCCTCGTTCCATCCGTGCAAATTACGAGTCGCACATTCTTTTTCTTTTTCAAGTATCGATAAAATATACGGAAAAAGTATCAATCTCCGGACTCAATCTTAGACATTTTTATGGTTTGGCTCTTTAAATATTTGTTTAATATTCGAGCTTTTAACAGAGAATATATGTATGTAGTCTTTATGTTTAAAATTTCAATATTTAAAAACCAAAACAATAAAAATGTCCAGGATCAGACACGTGTCCGGACATTGATACTTTTATTCTAAGTCTCATAAATGCAACACAAATTTCGAGACTCAAAAGATTTTTTGTGTTAAAAAAGCCTGAGACTCGCAAAGTCATCTGTGTGTCTTGAATCGCGTATTAAATTATTAATCTCTTCATTCCATGACGAGAATTGTCGATGGTGAAGAAGAAGTTAATCAAAACACGAAGACTTGATGTAAGATTTTTCCTCTTTCAATTTAGCGCGGATTTAGCTGGCGAGTCGGTACCCCGTCAAAACGAAGGAGCAATCTCCTCTCTTTCCTGATTTTCCGTGTCTTGCGAAAATTTTGGTTGGTTTAAAGCAGACACACAGAGAGAGAGAGAGAGAGAGAGAGGAGGAGGAGGCCGCGGTTTAATCTCCGCTATCTCCGCCGAGAGCTTCCTCGCCGCAACTTTCTTTCGGTAATGTCTTTTTTATACGCGCAAACATCCTGTATAATGCTTGCAGACGTTGATAGTACCCTAAGTGCCCACGTTGGCGGATCGTCGAATCATCGTTACCGCAGGTTACGTTTCCCCACGTATACAGCCGTTCTCCATTACGGCTCGGCGAGTTACGCCAGCGGAACGCCTATGAAATCGTTCGAATACCGCGTGCCGGTAGTGCCTCGACGCTTGGTCGCTCGCGCGCATGCATCGCGCCCATCGCAACGGCGACGGCTACTAACGGCGGCCCCTCCGCCCTCCCTCTCAGTCCAGGGACCTGCCAATATGCCTAATTAAATCCGTTCGCGCGCGAGCAACGAGCGTGGCATACGCGCGATCATTCCGACCTGCTGCAATCTCGGCAGATCGCGACGCAGCTATCCGTAAACCACCTTTTTCCACCTGGCCTGCCCCGGCCGGTCGCCGTTGGATTCGCATTTCGTCGTCGGTGTTTCTCTCTTGCCTTCCCTGCCTCCCAACCCCCTCATACGGCCTTCTCTTCTCGTTTCCCCGATCATTTACCGTTGGACACACGCGCTCGACTCTCTCGGGTGCTGGGACCGCCGGCGCTCCTCCGTTCCATTCGACGGGCATTATCGCAAAACCGCAAGGGTATTTTTGCTCACCGCTGCCAAGTACGCAGCTGCGTTGCGTGGCTGCGTATGCGCGCGTAATTACGTCGCGCGTACCGACGTCGAGCCACTCTCGAACGCGCACCGTCGTCGTCGTCGTCGTCGTCGTCGTCGTCGTCGTCAAGATTCTCGTACGCCGACCGCGAATGTTGCGTGTTGCGAATGCGCTCATATCACCGTGCAAGTTGCATTGAAACGGACCGGAACGTGTCAGCTCGTTCGGTCGAAGCGAACCGACGAGCGAATAGAGAGACAGAGAGAAAGAAAGGCAGAAAGAGAGAGAGAGAGAGAGAGAGAGAGAGAGAGAGAGAGAGAGAGAGAGAGAGAGAGAGA
>NW_022639586.1:485000-495407 GCF_010583005.1 Odontomachus brunneus | reverse complement strand
GAGAGAGAGAGAGAGAGAGAGAGAGAGAGAGAGAGAGAGAGAGAGGATAGAATAGAGACGAAAGGAGGAGGAAGACAGAGAGAGAAAGCGGAATCTGACGCGTACACGCGGTTGGATAATCGTCTGGATGGTGCTCGCGCGATCCGGTATTGCTCGGCCGCCGAGGTTAAATTGCGATCAAGGGCTTAACGGTGATTCCCAAGGCCGATGGAAGTACGTGACTGATTTCTACGATTTATTCGCGTTCGCAGTTTCGTCCGTTACCAACGCGTACATACATGTATACATACATACATACACACGCGCGCGTATTATCGATTCTATCCGTCGGACTTCTATCCGCCGTACGGCCCATGTGTGCTCCGTCGCGCGTGGAAGGACACCGACGGACTTTGAGGTCGGATCCGGATCGTGTAGTCTTCTCGTCCCCCTGCAGAAACCCTCAAATGACTCGCTACCGGCTCGCGCGCGAGCGAGCGAGCGAACGAGCTGCCTGCGCTCTGCGAAATTGAAGCGGGGATTAACTTTACTGTCCGATGGGGAAAAGAGACTTTACGGAACGGATATTGGCGACAGGGAGAGAGCATCTGTGCCGATGGTGGCGTTACTCGTCCACGCGGTTTAACGAAGGATTCGCGAGATTTTTTTGCATCCCCCGGGGATACACGTGATCCGAGGTGTGGAATTTATCGCCGCGCCGTGTCGTGATGCACTCATCTCGAGTTCTCCACGTTATCGCAGGCGTTTTGCGTCTTAATACGGGACGACTTTCAAGTCGAATTTCGGCGGAACAGCGAAAATCTGTCGAGTATTTAATACGGGACGCACGCCTCGTTGTCGTACTCTTCACATGTTCCCGCGGTGCAAATGTGCGAGCACCGCGTCGACGAAACACGTCGCGCGCGTGGTGATTGGTCAAGTTCTTGCACGCACGAAATAGGACAACTGGGTGGACCGTGTTGCCAAGCATAGTTCTTGCGAGTTTTACTGCCATTAGAAAGCGAAAGCGTAACTGTCAGTCTGTCTACTAGTACCGCCGCTACTACTACACCACTACTATCATCGCTGCCACATTCCACAAGTCGGTGTTTATGAACATACTCGAAGATTACGCGCGCGATCCATCATCGTTTGTTAGCGGCTATAAATCACGTACGATATAGCCGGACCGTAGGTCAAGGTTTAGCAAATAGAGTTCTTTTTCGACGAAACGCGCGACGATACCGGTATTCCTGTACCGCTGTATATGCAATACGTGCGAGAGATAATCGCCGACATTAACATCGATTCACAGAGATTGGCGGCTGGCCACCGCAATTTTCCACGGTCCCTGAACGAAAAGCGGTAAGGGGAGGCGAGAAATTTATTTCACGGCGTAATAGCGTCGTATTTAAACGCGGCACCTCGCCACGATGATCTCGTCCTTACCGCGACTGCGGATAGGGTACTTAAGGCCAGGCAACCGCCACCGAGCGAAATTAACGGCACTGGCCGCTCGCATAATCCAACGGGCGAGTAACGGCGTTAGCGTGCGGCAATTAGCCCCGCGGAAAACACACAGCCGAACGAATATATTTGAGAGCGCGACACTCCGCCGAGAATGCGGAGGCAGGTGCGAGAAGGAACCGTAATACGAGGGGGAGAAAGAGGAAGAGAAAGATAGGGCAAGAGAGAAGGAAGGAGCTTACACCCTCGACAACGACACCGTTACTCGGCGACGACGACGACGACGACGACGACGACGACGACGACGACGACGACAACGCTACCGCCGACGACGATACACCATTGTACACGACCTACCGTAAGAGATGTCGTAACGAAACTTACACACACAACCGGCTTTCACGCATACGCTCACCTGTCGGCGCGCACCGCGGGTCACCATAAACACGTACGGGATGCAAAGTGGTGGATGCAAGGTCGGCGCGATCGGCGGTAACAGTAATCCTGGCTTTACGAGTGGTGCCGACTCGTGCGCTGCGCGAGTCCCAGCGTGACGCGAGAAAGAGACGATGGCAGGAAGAGGGAAGAAACGAATTGCCGATAGTGTGTGCCGAGCGTGAATCCTCTCTCTCTCTCGCTTTCTGTGCCTACGGGCCCGCACGTCATGCGCGTCGCATGCCGGCAGTCCACACGTGTGTGTCGGTTTCGCACTCGTTAATCCCGTGCGGCGTAAGCCGTCCGTCGCGATCGGCGCCGATAACGGCCTATATCACGATGGCTATCGCCGGTGTCATCGCGATCATCGTCGTATATTCGCGATGCATCACGAGCGCCGTGCAGTTCGCCGACCGAACGAGCACTCGGCTCGGCTCTGTCCCACTTTCGGAGCGTGCTCGTCGTATATCTCGTTAGACAGCCACCCACGTGGTCCGAAATAACCCGTTCTAGTGGGACGCCGCTAGATGCTGGGGCCATGATGCAAAGCAGCGAGCAAAGCGGGAGATAGAGAGCAGCGGGGGAGTATCGGAGAAACAGAGAGAGAGAGAGAGAGAGAGAGAGAGAGAGAGAGAGAAGCACCGAAGGGAGAAGAGAGGGCTCATCGTGGTAAGCGGCGAGCACATGCCTGTCCGATCCGACATAGCCGCTGAGTACAAGGTGGCATTGGGGATACAGCCGGTCTCTCGATCGCGGTCGGCCGATAGCCGCCGCATGACAAGCCCAAGGGGTGTACGTAAACGGCTAAATCTACCTACCGACCTCTCTACTCCGTACGATGCAAGGAGCCTCTTGTCGGTTGTGTCTGGCCGCATTCTCCTATGCCATCCCTTTCTCTCCCTCTCTCTCTCTCTCTCTCTTGATTTCTCTCTCTCTCTCTCCCCCCCGCGCTTTATGCGAATGTATACATAGCGCGAGTGCGTCTCCTGCTCCTCTATCGTACCTCTATCTCTTTACCTCCTTCCCCCTTTTCTCTTTCTAACGCTCTAGGTTATGCTCTCGACTGGATTCGGTCGATAGCCTACATTCCAGGCTTGTTTCTCTAGCAATTCGATGATGGTGTACATAGTGCCGTAATAGTAGTAGTAGTACATATAGTCGGGCGCGCGACGCCGATGTCGGTAGCTGAACTCCGCGGCTTGCGCGATCGGTTTGTTGCGCAGATGCGTCTCAGGAGACGACGAACATGCAAAGTGGCGTGGATCTCTCTCCTCGAGAGTCTTCTTCGTCGAGCAGGACGAGGAGAGACGACGCGGACGGCGACGAAGACGGAGACGGGAATGAAACCGACAGGAACGAGCAACGACGGGGACAGCGTAGACCGTATGAAACGATATCGTTTGACCGGCCGGCTGCTTGATTAGCGATTCACCGCAAACGCAAACGTCTTGACCACGAAGGCAAGACCGGTACTATCGTGACGACGCTACGTCGTAAATACGCCACGAATCGTTCCGTATCGCCACCGCGCTTCTGTCTGTCCGATATTCCCTGCGACGACGAACACTCGTCTTTTTCGTCTCGCTCACCACTGACTCTCTTCGCATCCTCCGTCGTCGTGTTAGCTGCCGGTCAAAAATACTTACTCGGCCGGGTTGAATCACGCCGGGTAATCGCGAGAGTAGAGAAAGAGAGAATAAACTGCAGACGCGTTTATACTACAATCATGCATGGCAAGAATGCGCAAACATCGTTTTTACTATCGCTAGCAGATCGAGGATGTCAAGTCATGCGTTCCGTATATGCAAGTTTGTTTCATAATTGGCGCACCAACTGAGAAACGCGCGTGATCTTTGTCAAAATTTGCTTGTAAGAAATGAAATGAAATACTCAATCACTGACGTTTCTCTTAGTCGTTGACAATTCAGAAAAAATCTGGTTTTCTTGCGAGCTACATTGCATTTAAGCTGTTTGCATAGAGAAGAGTTGCTGAAGTCGTCACAGTACCCTATCAATCGTCACCCTAAATCAATTTCTTTATTGTTATTTAATACGAACAACATTTAACGGTGAAAGTGATAAAAAAATAAGAAATAAGAAATATAAACACTTTTCAGATTCTATCTCATTTTGTGCGTGCTACAAACAATTAAAAAAATCAGGTACGATTGACGAGTAAAGTTTAGGAGACCGGTACGATTTTGACAACTCCCCCCAACTTTCTATAATTGCAAGAGATCTTCGCAACTGAGACTGTGAACAGATAAGTCGCAAGAAGAACCAGGTTTTTTCAGGGTGCCAATGACTGAGAGAATTGTCAAGAATTGGCCAATTTACCCTACTTTTTCAAAAAAAGAAAAAATAAGAAAGTCAAGTGCTGCGATACGGGCGCAGAACTCAGTGTGAGTGCGGGCGTAGAACTCAGAACTTAATATATGCGCGCAGAGCGCGAGTAGCGACTTCAATATCCGATGTATCGGATGAGTATGGAAATAGCCAAATCACTCTTGTAAGGGTATCAAAGAGGATCTTGTTAGCAGCGAAACATTTCCGCATCCTCTGTGCCCGCGCTCTGACTGCGTTACGCGTTACGAACATTAATATTCCGCGAATTAAATAGCAAGTTCTCACTTCTGTCCTGTCGTCTCGCCATCGCGTTATGATGAATATACCATCGCCTTCGTTATGCGCGGCGGGTGAATTAAGTAGCCAATATGCATGCTCGCACATCCCGCATAGATTCATGCGCGCACACTGATGTGTCGGGAATAAACGAAGCAGGTTATCCGTAGCAGACGGCGCCGATGATTTTCCACAAATTAGATGCAAATCATGAACACGCACATACACATACACTACACATACAGACGTAGGTGTAGACTCACGTATATGTACGCACAGAGACCCACATACGTTGGAAATCATCAACACGGATAATGTCAACGACGAAATATCCGATTAGAAATCGGGCTCGCTCCGTCTCGTCGCGTCACGTCGCAATCTTATTCACTCGATACGATTATTCACCGCGACCGGTGCCTGTGTTATGGCATTTTCCTCTCTTTGTTTCTACCAAGCGCATCCACTGGGGATATCGCGGCGATAGGGTATGAGTAACAAGAATTAATATCCTGCGGTCTGTAGGGGAGAGAGCGTTCACTTTTGCCTTGTCCGCTCGACGTCGTCCCACAATAAATACATCTTCCCTCTTCTTATTCTACTTCCTTTCCTATCCTCCTCGCGAGCGTATGTGCGCGTATGTCTGCACGTGTGTGTGTGCGTGCGTGCGTGCCCGCGCGCTCGATTCTCGCGGGTGTGCTCGCGTGAGCGCGTACGAGGGGTAACGACACTAAAGGAAATTTGTAATGAAACGTACAAGACATAATGGCGAATGGCGAAGGAGGCCGGGGGAAGCCACCGAAGCGATTTATCACGAACGCGATGTGATCGGGGCTCGCTTCTAGCGCTCGCGGACGTTAATAACGCCGGCTGCGAATCACGAGCTCTATCCTCCGCCACCTCCTCCTTTCTCCGCCGTGTCTACTCCGATGCATACCTAATAAAGCGGCGGCCGCATCCCCGAGACGCCGTGCCGGCATCGCCTTTCCCGTAACAACCGGGTAAAAAGCGTGCACGACAGCGACAACAAAGACCGACGACGACATGCCTCGATGACAGTGGGAAAAAGCGCGCAAGGTCGCGCGACGTACGTAAGTAACCGTACGATACGATCCTCGCCGATCTGGAATTCGAAGGGACGTAGACTCGGGTGCGGTCGGCCGTGCGGTTTGCGGTGTCTGTGTGCAAAAATCAAATGCGCTTCAACTACGTGCGCGCGCGCACGATTCGGATCAAGGGTTATCGTCGCGCGTTCACACGCAGAACAACCGGTTCTCCGTTGCTCCTTAAGAGGATAAAGTGGAGAAGAAGCGTGTCGTTACGCGCGATCGTCCAATCAAATGACGTAAGAATTAATCCTCTGCTCATTTCTCGCGTCTGCAAATTGCGCTACGCGGATCTTTCGTCACTTTTCTCTACGACGGTAATCCCACGATGGCAGTTAATAAACAGCAACAACGATTTTTCTCACGCGTTGTCCGTCGAGCGCAATTTGCAGGGAAAGGACAGGAAGGAGCGACTTGAAGATAGTTTTCTCTCGCTCTCTCTCTCTCTCTCTCTCTTAGGTTCGATAAACGCGTCTACTTTTGAGCACGCAAGGCCGTCTACACTATCCGGAGACTACGAACAGCAGAAAACGTGGTCGTTCCCGTGCGACGCGTCCTAATCGTATATATCGCGGTCAGGTAGGGAGATAGGAGGGCAAAGTGGGAACAGGAGGTGTAGACCATCACTGTGTCTTTTTCCACAAACGAGATCTTCCCTTAAGGTCAATTCAGACATACGTAATAGAGTAGCTTTCTTCCCGGATGAACGTTTAGACGGGTCGGAACGCGCGGGCATGTCCTCCGTCGAGGAGTTCGTGCCTGGTATTCCGTAGAGGCGCTCCGCAACGAGCTATGGAATACGTGTACCGGCGACCGAGACGGTGATGGTGATGGTGGTGGTGGTGTCGATGGAGGTCCGGAACTGTACGGACGGATGTATCCTGCCAGCGGGCTAGATAGCTCCGGCACGGCTGAGCTGGTTGGAAGATGAGAGGAAGAGTACGAACCACGGAGGCAAGGGGGGATAGGTAGATAGATAGAGAGAGAAAGAGAGAGAGAGAGAGAAGAGGAGGAAAGGAGAAGAGAGTAAAGAAAGAAAGAGGAGGAGAGCTAATGTCGAAGTCGATGCTGGCGGAACGACGGCGGTATGTGTAACAATCCCGTGATTGCCGTTACCACTGCCGGGTTCGACGTTCACCGGTTTCCTACAGGATTCTACTTCCCCTCCCCCCCTGTTTCTCTCTCTTTTCTTTGTCTCTGGTCTCACGCTGCTTGCGCCTCGCAAGTAACTCCGTGTCGATTTGTTGTCGTTGAGCCGGAGGTAGCGAGGTGGCGGAAGAAAAGGGTGCCGCATCAGAAATAGCACGGCCGATTAGCGGAGGGTCCGGAAGCGAGAGATAGAGAATAAGACCGAAGTGCGGTAGTGGTAGCGTGGCGCGCACGGTGTCGGTGCAGGATGGACGTTTGGTGTAAAAGTGCAAAAACCGAGCTGGCGGGTTTTGCTGGGCGCGAGAACGATGGTGTACGCGCGAACGACGGAACGGGGCAAAGAACCGAAACGGACCGGCTCGCTGGCTCGGCTGTGAACAGCCCAGGCAGCCTATCGAGTTCGAGTCTCGCTCAACGAGTTGGCAAACTGTTCCCAACGTTGCTCGTTGCGCGCAGCGCCGTGTAAGCTCTGACCCCCCCGTGATATAACTACTCAAAAAGAGGAAGTGAGACGTGGCGACTAGGCTGAAGAGCGCAGGCAAGTGAGAGAGAGAGAGAGAGAGAGAGGGAGGGAGGGAGGGGGGAGAGAGAGAGAGAAAGACACACAGCTGGAGTACTGCATTTCCTGCCCTCTTGTAACTTTTATGATCCGCGTAAAGCAGCGATTTTCGCTGGTTCCGCTCGCGTTGGTCCATTTTCCCCTCTCCAGTACCCCTTTCCAGTTTTGTCTTTTTTGCACTTTCTCTCCCTCTCTATCCGCATCGTTCTTTTTCCTCCGTTACGCGCTAGTCGCTACACGCGCTTAGTTAATTCCTGCTTTTTCGCCGGCAGGAACCCACTCGCCGCAGTTGCCGGCTCTTGGCAATATATCGTTGGCGGTGTGTTTGACTGAAGGAAGGTTCCAATGGTCGACCGACGGCTACAACGCGGAGGGGGAGAATTCGCGTGATACGCTCGCGAATTTTTGTCGTTTTATTTTATAGACGAAATTACGAAAGGGATATTAAGGAAATGAGATTACGCGATATGCATTAAAATTTTTTCGCAATTTGCCGAACGACCACAAGCGAGGCGTGGACTATTCTCCCGTAAATGGATTGTCTGATACGCGCGTTACGGTTAATTGTGCCCAGCATGGCCGTTATTCGCGCGGTAAGACTCGCTACCGCGCGGAAGTAAAATTAAATCAAAACCCAACTCGGCAAACAAGCCGTTTAATAGAAACTCGCAGTCGCGGTTTTGGTATCTCGGGAACTCTTGAAATTGTCTCAGATACGTATATACATACACGCACGCGCGCACACACACACACACACACATATACATAGAGACACGTACAGACAGTGTGTGCGTGCACACACACTGAAAGGCCACGCCGATTCGGGTTATCCTAACTCTGTCCCGATTTCCTGTGGACTTTACGACTTTGCTTGGCTTCGCGTGCCGAGCAAGAAAAATGTCACGGAAACGATCGAGGCGCGTCACGCTCTGCTCGATACGAAGGTAGCCGTGAAATTGAGGATTTAAGCAAGGAAAGCGTGATTCGCGTTGTCGCCTCTCCTCCCCTTCCTCCATCTTTTTCACCCCCCGCAGCTGTTGTACAAGACTTTAATTGAGTCGAGCTTTTTACTATTCGCACAAAAGGTCCGTTTATCCCGGACGAGAGTTTTCAGCCAAAAAAGGAAGCAACGCAAAAATTAAGGAAGACATTAGTACGCTCATTAATGGCTGTTAGTCCGTCCCTTTGATCAAGGCGTTTCATCGCCACTCAACGTAAAAAGTACACATTTCTTTTCGAACTTTTGTTTCGATGTGCAGCATGTTTACACAGTTGGATAATAAAGTAAGCGATAAGTACTACGGGGTGTGCGTCTTTTCTCTCAGTTTGCCTCGTGTCAATACGAATTTTTCTTTATTGCGCGGAATTGTCGAACCAATTAATATAACTGACAATTAGCAGACCGAAAATTGGCTTAGTGAAGATAGCCGAGAGCGGGTTGAGCCACGTTTCAAGGGACCTTTGAATTTGTATTCGCGAGTGTCAATAGCGCGTAGCGTGAAATACGTAAAGTAGACGGGATAAATGGAACGAACATTTCTGCCCGATTCGTCGCAGAAAGTGCCGTTAACGTAAACTTCTTTTTCTTGTGTCATGCCCGACGTCAGGCGTTGACGATCGCCGTTTCAACAATCTGGCGGAAACGTTCTCCATGCACCTCGGGCAGCATGGAGCAGTTCGTCCGCGTTCGTACGTGTCCATTGTCGAGCTCCTAAATATACCGGCCGTATTCTGCATGGAAAGAATTTTCTAGTAAAAATTACCATTGGACTGTGTAACTGAGAAATAGTTCAATATTCTGCAATAATTCACTATTCTCTCATTCCACATGCGTTACTTGTAACACATTTGAAACTGTGTGTTTAGAAACTGAAATGTGTTACTTGTAACACATTTCAAACTGTGTGTTTAGAAACAGAAATTTACTATTATTAAAACACTTGCTACACTGTAAAAACTGATGTGTTAAATTTAACACATTTCATGTGTCCCAAATCATCCACTCTCATTTATGTATAAATTTAATACAAAGCAAATGTATTAAAAAGTAACACGCATAATATGGAAATATTAACACAAGAATTTAACACTTAAATACCGTTAGGAATCACAGATTATGTTAAATTGACATATTTAATATGTCAGACATAAATTATGTCAATTTAACATTTTCATTTCACCAAAACCGTAGATGAATACTTCTTTCAAATGTTAAAGTAACGTTTTATCTTAGTTAATTTAACATTATTTAATTTAACATTATTTACATTAGTTAATTTAACATATGTCAATTTAACACAAACTGTGATTCCTGACGGTATTCAAGTGTTAAATTCTTATGTTAATTTTTTACATATTATGCGTGTTACTTTTTACCACATTTATTTTGTGTTAAATTTACACAGAAATGACAGTGGATGATTTGGGACACATGAAATGTTAAATTTAACACATCAGTTTTTACAATGTATGCTTCTAGCGAAGTCTGCTATGTTCCTAGTGAAATTTGTTCCTTAGCAAGATAGACCATATAGTCTATTTCTCTGGACTAGTAAAAAGAACCTAGTATAGTTGAAGAGGATTTGAAAAAAAAATGAAACTATAATATTCTCTCCGCGGTATAATCGAAAAAATAACACGCACGCGTTCGACGCAAAAGGAAAAGACGACGGCGGCGGAACAGAGGGAATTTTCATCGTGTTATTGTCTCTCCCGTCCGTGCCGATCCGTCCCCCGTCTGCCGTCGGAATAGAGTCGAGAGTCGTTTTTAACAGACGTCTTTCCGCGAGCGGGAGAAGTAATAGTATCATATTTGCGTAACAAGTGTCATACCAGAACTTTATCTCGCAAAGCCGACAGATGGGTCGACGTTTCGCTTATGCCGCGGGATGGAAACGAATACATCCGGATATACGTCTAGCCGCGCGGGTACGTACCGTCGACGATTCTCTTTCCGAGTGCGCTTCGTCGCGCGTACGACTCTCCCCTCGGTCGCTTCTTGACTTACCTGAAACAGACGAAGCGTGACTATCGTTAGAAACGAATGCCCGCGGCGTAATTAAAAACGAGATAGAGAGCGGGGGGGGGGGGGGG
>NW_022639586.1:480869-484908 GCF_010583005.1 Odontomachus brunneus | reverse complement strand
GGGGGGGGGGGGGGAGACGGAAAAATCGAAAGGACCAATTCGCCGGTGTTTCTCTACGCTAATTACACTCTTCGCCGATATCTGACTCTCGTGAGACTCCCGTTGCTCTTGTTTTCAATCGGACAGGCGGGATGCCCGAACTCGATATTATCGCGGCAAAACCGATTAAGAAGCCTTATTGCTCACGTCGGCGGGTGTGGTTCCGGCTAATTGCCCAAAATGCCGGGACCACTCGCTGAGGGGGCTGGTGCAGCTCGCGCAACCCGGCATTAACGTTAATTCGCGGTTCCCATGGCAGAAAACACCACGGTCGCGCTGTCAATAATGATGTATGCCGATTACAACACGCGACAACGTCGTTATTACGGGCCATCCTTTCATCGTTGGGAACAGCTTTACCAGGTGCCAAGCACCGGGACTAGATGGAAAGATGACAATTAGCGTTATTATGTAGCTCGTCGCCGCTTAATGACTGCTTGTGCCATTTCATGAGCGCGAGCGCGAATAAAGACGCAGAAAAGGGGGAGATGGTAAAAAGGCGCTGCAGTGGCGACGTCGTTTTCACGATTGCTTGAAAGAAGGTAATTTATTTTCAGCTTTCACCTCATCCTCCGCAGCGTAACACATAATGTACGTAAACATTGCCGGCGAGTCGCGCCCGACGCCATTAATTGCGAGAGAAACGCTATTTTAACGGATTTAGAGGAGCCGCGCGCGACTCCGCGCCATTCATTCGACTTTTGTGTGTGGGTCGTTTGATATATAAAACGAGCTGTTCTTAACGTACTAACCGCTCTCTCCCTCTCCCTCCGCGTTATCCACTTCTTCAATTACGCGGAGGCTACGATCATTGCGCACTCGAGGAACTCGTCGGCGGCCGAGGGACGCGATAAACTCCCGGGTCTGAGACTTGCATCTTACAGAGAAAACGAATGGGAACCTGATTTCAATTCAATAGCTCTCGCAACGAAAGCTCGTTTCATGGCGCGCAACGTGCTCCAAAGTTTTTGTTCTTTCTCCCTTCCCGCGACTTTTTCCACCTCTCTTTCTCTCTCTTTCCCTCTCTTTTTATTCACTTTGAGTTTTCCAAACCGGTCGAGTGCTCGTGAAATATAATGCAGGAAACGGAAGAAATATAAAGGCAGGTGTATCCTTCGCACAGAATCGAGTAGCGCTAAATCGATAGTTACGGCGTTTGTATATTATAAACCGCGTCCTTTTATCAATCGTTAGAAAATTTCGTATCCTCGACGTGTATCTATTACGAAACGGGTTTTCTTAATGAGAAACGTGTCTCTTTTTGCCGGTGATTAACATCGATTCAGTGCGAGTTATCCGTACGTAATGTATCGCCGCCCGCGGTGGTGATGGTGGCGGCGGCGGTGGGGTGCAAAATAAAATTGCGAGCGTAATCCGATTTAATGCGTTAATTTCAAATTCCGATTGCGCTTATTTCTTACCCATGACTTATCCGGGAACGATTAAAATGGTCATATGGTTATCGAGGATATTAATTAATCTGCCCGAGAGATACGCTATAAGCATATAACATAAGACTGAGCCTTAATCGCGGACAACCGTGCGCCTATAATTCTGCGACGGCGCAGTCCGCGCCATCGTATATAAAATATTCCTCAAATGTATGAAGTGTTATAAATTGTTTCACAGCGCGCGCGCAACAGAGAGAGGGAGAGAAAGAGAGTGTATAGTTAATAAATCGAAATAATTATCTTCTATTTAATGTTTCACGCTCTCTCTGAGGAATGTCTCGTTACTCATGCCGCCGGCCGTATATCCGCGTTCTTGAACATCACGAAAATTCTCACGGCCTTCAAGCGAAGGCGCCTTGCGCGTCTTATGCGCCTATGCATATCGCAGATAGCAATAGACACCGCAACAGGGGGCCTTTCGTTGCGGAGAATAACTAGGAATATGTGGGTATAGTCTTCTGGGTGTATTAGCATAGTTATGCTGCGCCTTCGGTACTTCTGTACGCGAGGCGTGCAATATAGCAAAGTGGCGCTGTAAAATCGACTTCATCCGTAACGCCGCGTGCCGTTTTGTGTACGCGGCGATAGTTCTCCGTGCCTCTAAGAGCTAGTTTGCATCACAATCCGCGAAAGAGAAATCTTGTTTACAGAGAGTTTCGGCGTGCCGGTGAATTTTTTCTCTACGCTCATTGGAATTGGAAAGTGGATTACGATGATTGATAATATAACGGCTCCCGAAGTTGCGCTCTCCGTGTCCAGTGCGACGCTTATTCTCTAAATAGAAAGGGTAAGAAGAAGGGAAAAAGAGAGAGGAATGTAGACAGAAAAAAAGAAAAAAAAAAACATAGGAAGTTCACGTAATGTTATGATTGAGCAGGTACTATAAAGTGAAAAACTTCGCGCAGATTCCGCGAGATAAAGAATAAAAGTTCGGGATTATGTAAATGATTTCTACGCCAGTCAACCTGGGAATTGCGCGTTCTGCAGGGAAGAACTGCGGATCGATTACATTAATATGCATTTGTCGTATATCATCGGTCCAGCCATCATAATTTAAATATGTAGCTTAACGAGATCTCTCCTCTTTCTTTATCTCCCCTCTGTTTATCACTTTGCAGTCGTGCGAATTGAAATTACGCCACCCTGGACGTTGCCTCATTTTTCAAAGAGACGCGCGGAGCAAGTAGCTCGACGTAAGAAACGCGTGCGCGTTATCTAAACTCGACAGCGATCTCCACATGACTCCCCGATCGCAGGATCTAAAATTAAAAGGGACTCCGCGCGAGTCTTCCTCGCGACGCGAGACACACGAGGGGACCTGATATAAGTGAAATTCCAGGATTCGCGTTTATCTCCCCGCATAGTTTCTGTTTTTCCGCGCGTTCTTTCGCGCTCGTTCCATTCGGGCCGATGAAGTCGAAGGGACTGAAAATCGACTGCGAGTAATGCGATCTATCGAAAAACGGACGCATGACCACCATTGGCACTCCCGCGCGCGTCTCCCTGCCATAGCTCCGCCGGAAGCAGCCACTCCACAGTCTAATATTGATTTCGCATCGTCGTCGTGTCGTCTCTCCGTTCTCTCCCCGACCTCTCCTCCGCAGGAGCGCACCGACCGGAAACCGTAGGCGCATGACTCGCAACGGGGATGCGGGTACATGCATGCATGCGCCGTATGCGATGCGGTGCGCCGCGTCGCGTCAAAGGGGCGCCGCGATTTCCCTATGCAAATCGTCAAGGGGGCACGACTCGCTAAAATAACCGTCGGGAATAATGCCATAGATTGGGAGGACGAGTTAGCGCGCTTGCAAGCGCATTGCGAGAAATGGACAATATATCGTTGGGCCGGCCATTACGGAGGACCATTAAATAGTCGACACGCCGAGATAACGAGCATTAGCCACACAACTGCCACATTAGGTACGTATCCTCCACATACGTACGGAGGCGCGACCCGGAACAACGCGTCCATAGAGCGAGCGCGTCGCGGCTTCGCCAGAGAGAGAGAGAAAGAGAGAGAGAGAGAGAGAGAGAGAACGCGTTCCATTCGCCCCTTCCGCATCCTACGGGGATATTCAGCAGCTCAGCTCATTCTTCTCGCGCGGGTTACCCTCGTAATCGCGCCTTCGAATCAAGTATTTATTCCGAATCTAAAATCGATCCCACAAATGGTCCGCTCTCGCTCTTCGTCTGTCCATTCTCAATTCGTACTTTGCTACATCGCCGCGCATCGCGCTTCTCTCGGGGTATCCCGGCAGACTGTGTTTCCACTCCGCTGCCAGCCGATTATTTGCGACGATTGTTCGCGGATCTTTTTTATACGTCCGATTTATTCTACAATTCCTCCCAATAGGATTTATTTGCCCGTTTGTTTCGCGCAGATCGCGAGCTCGTAATTTTCATTGCAAGGGATGTTTCGCGCGTTTCTGGCGTTAGAAATCATATTATATTTGTAGTCCACACGCGTGTGTAAAAAAGCAATGCGATTCAACGAACGAATATATATATATATATATATATATATATATATATATATATATATATATATA
>NW_022639586.1:469597-479941 GCF_010583005.1 Odontomachus brunneus | reverse complement strand
ATATATATATATATATATATATATATATATATATATATATATATATATATATATAATGTATTCGCTTATCGGAGCAAGTCAGGCTTTGTCGCGGTTCGCTTTTTCACTATCGTAGTTGACCGTTGGCGGTGAACACGTTGTCACATGCCAAGGCGCGCTAACATTGAAACGTTCGATCCAGTGCGGGGGTGATGTGCGAGACAGAATTTTAGATTTTTGCAAGGAAGAGCTCTAAATGTATTCACAAAACAGAAAACACATTCGGGCTCTGAAGTATCCGTGCAAGGATGTCGTGAAAGGAGCGACGCTCTTTGGGATGCGGCATATTTCCTTTTCCGACGAGGTGGATGCCGCGATTGAGCCCGTCTGGCTTCCTTCCTGCTTCACCTCTCAGAAAGAGAGGTGCCTTTTCCGTTACGTTGCTAACGTATAACGCATAAATACCCGGATTTCCTTCGTTATTCCTGCGCGCACTTATACAACGCTCACTATAAAGCGGTATTCTTTCGACTCTCGCTTCATCGGGATAGAAATGATCGCGTCCCGTTAACTACATACGTACACGCACAGACGCGTACATGTACCAGCCAATTCGCGAAAGAAAGAGAGGAGTACCGTACCGTACCGTAATTCCCTTTGTCTCCCTTTCGCCGTTACTTTCCACATGATGAATTCAGAGACAGTTGGATTTACCTTCAGAAATCGCCCGGTGTCGCGCTTGCGCGCACAAACCGCACACGTCGACGGCATTCAAAGAAAAACGGAGAATTGCGAAGCGGCGAGAGGGCGGGGACGAGAGAGATGCGGTCAGCGCGGAATTGCGAGGGAATTCTGTCGTCCACCGGACTATCGAAAGTAATCTCGTCCCGCGATAATTCGCGAAAGTACTCCGGGGGCTTCTTGCCGCGGCGGGTCGCGGCATGTAAGACCCTCGAAAGTCAATTTCCTACCAAACGAGCGATGGGTAGCGACAAGAGACAGAAAAGAAAAAAACTGAGGGGACCCGATATCGCCGGCTCTCGCTGGACGCAAGATCAACGCTGCGCATACAAGACGATCCTGTACCCGCTTATTTCAGGTGATACAAGAACACGATAAGATACATCCGGGCCTATTATGGTTGTATACTTAGTGCCTATTAGCGCGTTGCGCCGGAATAATTGTTATTTGGCGCTTCCCTGTTCTCGCTCTTCTTCTTTTTTGTGACTCTCTTCGTCATGATTCGTTTCAAGTCAATCCGACGTCGAGAGAAAAATTATTTCAGACACTGTGTGAGCAAAAAAAAAAAATATATATATATACACATACACACATATATACATATATATATATATATATATATATATATATATATATATATATATATATACACACAGGATATCCAAGATATACCGCGAGAGCTCTCCGAAGTGGCCATAAATCACTCACGCGCAGTCTCGGACTCATATACTTACTTTCAGCCAATGAAAGCGGGATAATAAGATTAATGTATGACGTGTGCAGGCGAAGCTAGGACAAAGGTAATTTAAAGATGGGCGGTTCGCGCTAAAAAGTTTCGAGAAGTGCACATTGTGGTAGGAAGTTGTGTAATTGTGATATAGTGCCCACGCGGAAGCTTCTCGTTCCCTCTTCCTCTCGCTTTCTCTCTCTCCTCTTCCCTCTTTCCTTCACAAAGTATTATTTTATTTTGCGTCTAAACGTCTCGAAGCGCGAAGTCGCGAGTGATATGATGCGTGTAACGAGAGTCGCAAGAATCGCGGAGGAAATACAGGCGGGGAAGAGGGTGCTCTCTAACATCGGTTGATAATTGGGTGGAAAAGAAGAAATCGGAGGAGTCGTCGGGCGCAGAAACGACGCGACTTCGAGGGCCGTTTCTAGCCGAAGTTGTTTCTGCCGCTGCGGCCGGATCCGCGCAGTCCGCAGCAATGAGAAAGAGCACCTCGTTAGTCTCAAGTCGGTCAACCGACGACCATTGAATCTAGCAAAGAGACGGAACGCCCGTCCCAACCAAATTCCGCAACAGACATCGACTTTTCAAGCGCTCATGCGGAATCCCTCGTCTCCATGTGTGAGCGTCACAAAGGGTTCGCTCCGGGACGGTGGTTGCAAAGAGGATGGCTGATCGTTAGGCGTCGTTTCCGAATGGCGCCGAAGTAGCGACGTTGCGCCAGATAAAAGAAGAAGAAGACGAAGAAGAAGACGGAGAAGAACGGGGAAAAAGAAAAGGAAGAACGGTAGTGGGAAACGAGACAGCCAGAAAAAGAAGAAGCCGAAAAGAGGAGGACAAAAAAGCAAGCTAGGAGGGAGCGCGCTGTCGATGTCGTGGATGATTGCGCCGTAATCGGGAGGCTGCCACCCTCTCCAACCCTCTTCAACCTTCTACCTCCCTTCTGTCCGCCCGTCTTACCTCGCGTTACAATCCTCGGGGAATCGTCGCCATTCGGCACAGCTCTTATCACTTTAACACACGGTCAAGGGATGGTACAGGGTGCGCGGATGTTGTTGCAGCAACAGCAGCGGTAACACGCGAACACCCCAGACGGGGTCCATTCCACGACACCACCTCGACCACACGAGCTATTAAAATGTAAATTGACCGGGCGTTCGTTTGACTAAACAGTCATCAGAGACTCCGTTGTACGCGGTTAGTTCGCGCGGTGCGAACCGGGTTACCGCGGAGGAGAGCCTCCCTCTCTTCTCTCTCTCTCACTTTCCGCGGTGAAATTCGCGGTAAGGATCGCCCGGGATCGATGCGGTGCGCCGACGCGCCCGACCACGCGGGAAACCGTAACGTTATCTTGTACACAGCCTATTAAACGTTTCCTGTTATTCCTCGACGGTGATCTTTCGGTAGCCGGCGTTGCGCTATCGAACGGTGCGGTACACACAGGAGGTGTGTACGTGCATACGCGATGAATCGACCGAGAACGACGCCTGAATAATATTCGTTCAGCCTTCCTGCGCAATAATAATTGCTTCCGGCTCATAGAAGCGCGGCCTCGACGGTGCTAGGAGGTAGTGGTAGTGGTGGTGGAGGATGCCGCCGCGCTAGATGCATCTCGTCCGTAATGTATTCGCGGACGCACCCCGAGCGATAGCTCGCGCCGGTAGCTCGGGCCTTTCGCGGAGCGCCGCGATATCCTACGAATTACGGCGATTCGAAGAATAATGTTTTTCCGTCACGTCCCGATCCGCCGGTCGACTCGGACAATCGCGGACCCGTGCTAGGGTATTCATGTAACATTCATCCTCCGCGTCCGCCGCGCCGCTTCCGCATCTATTGTCAGCTCATACGTTAGAACCACCTTGCCGGCCGGCCGACCGGCTGGCTGGCTGAGCAGCCAGCCTCCCTCCTCGTCCACGGTGTTATCTGTTCCAAGACATCCGCGGGTTGCGTTGGCGATAGCGCGAAAGGCGAACGTCGGAAGGATTAAGTCGTCGTTACATTCGCGTATCATTAATCACGCGATAAGCGGGCACGCTAGAAAATCGTTAGTGGCACGGAGAGCTCTCTTCGGGTTTAGGCGTGGGCGTCACGGAGCTATAGAGCCGCAAAGTGTGCTCCACGGCGTGTGCAGGGCGCGGATGAATAGTCTTTTTTCATGTTGGAGATGAAATATCTTATTACTGTGTCGCCCCTGCTTTTCTTACTTCGCGTACGTACACGTCGTTAGCAATCGTGTGTGTAGACACGAGAAATCCTGCGCTTCTGGATGAACGTTTTTTGTACGAGAGAGTCGCTCGCGTTAATTCCTGCTTTTTTCTTCGGTAATGATACGAGCTATCAGATCTATTTGAGGAAACGCGATTTTATTTCCGCTGAGCGGCGTACACGCAAAGTTTCCATTTGCTGGCGCGACGGTACACCCTTGAGATTGCTTACTCACGTACTTGACGCATTCGCCACGGAGACATCGACGCCACGATCTTATCGGGGAGGGCTGGAAACGTGGCTGGAAAGAATAAATTTCAGCGGATGCCTCCTGGGAAGAAATTACGGGCGATCTGCTAACGCAAACCGATGGTTGCACGATTCTCGTAATAAGGAAAGTTTAGCCGTAACGATGACTAGAAACGATGAGGAGAAACGAGGTAAATCGAGGGAGAAAGAGAGAGAAGGGAGGGGGAAGAACGAGAGAAAGAGTGAGAGAGAGAGAGAGAGAGAGAGAGAAAATAAGAAGGAAAAGAGTTAAGGGGAATAGGTTCGTTTTTGCTGATAAACGCTCTCCGCGAACGTTAATTGCATTCCGCGTGAATGCCCGCGATCGAGAGATTTGCTATGGTTGCCCAGCGCGGCCGACCAAGGCGTCGGGGAGCTTTGGTTGAAAGCATGGTATGTCTGGCTCTTGAAATTCCTCAGGAGGGTAAAATTATGCGGAATGGCCGCGCGCGCGCGACTGTGCGGCGCTCCGTTACGGCGGCAGCCGTGATTACCGATTCAGAAGATTTTCCTACTACCATCAGTTATGTCGATATTCCAGCGGTCGCGAACGCCCGTTAATTAGCTGGAACACTCCGCTATCGCGTTCTTACGTTAGTCTTTCAATTACCGCCGCGCGTCTCTGCGCGTATCGTGTTTCGCGGTAATCAACAACGAAGGGATTTGTACTCCGCGCGATGTGCGTAATATCCCTCCGCGAGAGAGTTAAGGACGCGGCCCCTCTCCCGCGCACTCTCGTCCCGTTAATCCGTCTGCGCTCTTTCCCTTCTTCTTAATCCCAGCGAGTCGTGAGATAGTCGCGGAGCGGGATTTAAACGGGAGCATTTATTATATGTGAACGCGGTAGAAAATAAAAATCTGTCGCATACGCGATTACCGTATTTACCGTAGCGTGTGCTCTGTCGCAGGGTCGTGTCGGAGTCTGTTGATGGTTCGTGCGCGCGCACCGTAAAATATCCCGTATAGCGCGATTTTATAAATATTTTTACTAAAAACCCGGCGCCGTGATATTCTCGCCAAGATACGACGACGCCGGCTCGGCGCATCCCTAGCGAGCGGCTGGAAAAAGGAGACGGTAGGAAGGATTTCCTGTGATGTTTAAGCGAGCATTAACTTGTCCTTCCATGCTGTCTCTTAAGAATGCATCAGGGAGGGGCTTTGCCGAGACGTAAACGACAATGAGTATTCGCGACGTAACGACGTGGGTCACAGCTGTGAAAAAAAGATGGCTATTGAGCGCGCGACTAAGGTTGTATACGACAGATGCGTATAGCGCGCTGAAGAATGTTAGCAAAGAGGAGAGTGGCTATAAAAATGAATAGCTCACAAAATAATCAACGGTCATGTGTCGTGGAGAGAACTACTGGAATCTTTTAAAATATCTCTCGTCTCAATAACTCGTCGGAACGTTTCATCGAAATTACGATGAATCTACGAATTTTTCTCTCTCACACGCATACACGAGTCAAGATCTTGGTTCTGCATTAATCTTGTGAACGCTATCTAACTTGAAGGTTTAATGGGGAATTTAGAGAGGTATGATAATATTGTACATACTATTGTCTTTTGACCTTAGAGATGGTAATTTACTCCTATTGAGACCTAAAGAAGGAATTATTTGTTCCATATTCACTATCTTCAAGTCCAGCGCAGATTGCAGGCTTGATACATACCCAAAATTTCAATTCAGGCATACCTTCAGTACCGATTAATGTCGACGTGGCATCATCTGTCGGATCGCGAATAATCGAATACAGAGGACGAGAGGGATTCTATGGACGGTTTTCCTCAAGCCGTGATTTACGAGCGTAAGGAATCAATGTCCACGGAATAGTCATTCCGCCGCCAGCGTATCCCCGTCGACGCGACGACGGTGCATCTTGAGCGAATTGTATGTAGTAGTAGTGGGTAGGTAAAGGTAGATAGGTAGGTAGGTGCCCCCGCTCGAGACGTAGAACCGGCAGTCACAATCGTCCGTACTCATCTCGGCGGGTGGAAACCCCCGCTGGGGAGATATCGCGCCACCCCCGTCGCATATCCTGCAGCCGCTTGATGGCAGTGACAGCCTTCCACAGGCAGCCGTTGCGATCGCGCGGAGACCGCCGCGCACGATAATACACGGCCGAGAACAACCGGTAGCCGCCGCACGACGATCATTTAAACTCAACGATCGAGAATCCGAGTAAATCATTCGAGCCGCATGGTTAGCTTCATTTATCTTCGCTTTCTTCGCGCCGCCGCCGCCGCCGCCGCCGCCGCGTATATTGCGCGTTTCCGGACGCGAATACTCCTGGCGATAGCGAGTCACTCGTGTCCCAGCAAAATTTCTCATTCGACTAAATTGCGTACGATCGCGCGATGCAAAGGTAACCTTTGATGAAAGTCGGTCGGCCGCGTAATTATCGCGCGGCGCGCCATAGGACCCCGTGAAAGAGAACACATCGCGAGGCGAGGCGAGGCGAAGCGGAAAAGAGTTGAGTGCGCGTCAAAGCGGAAACGTTGACGCGCTTTTGGGCGTTCAAGTCCGAGGGGTTAACAACCCTTCGGGTTCGTTTAAAACACACCGGCCGGCGCACGTTTGAAGGAACGTTTACTGCCGACCGCCGTCATGAATCTCTCTCTCTCTCTCTCTCTCACACTTTGTCTCGCCCTTTCTCGCTTTGTCTCTTAACTCTTCGTCGTTCCGCGCGACTTCGTCTCACGTCGCGTCATTTTCCGTCACGGTTCGCACATCGTTGGCCAAGGGGATGTCGTTATACTACGAGAGATAGGGATGCAACACGGAAGACCGACCATTAAATTATATCCTGCTCACACGTGTGCGCGCGTACACACATGTAAGCGCGTTCTGCTTAGCAGCGGCGATGGCGACTGCGCTTCTGCCGACCGCGCAATTCTCGCATGCTCGCGTAGCGCGACTTAGGGAGAATTACGACCAAGATAGCAATGAGGGAGATACGACTTTATATCGCGCCGTACGTGCGCATCTTTGAACCTATAGTTCTGTATCCGTGGCGTGATACCGCCGGCGGAGGATCTCGTTTGTTCTCGCTCAACCGCCTCGTTCTCTCGCAATCACCGCCGCGCTCGTATCTCGCTACCGCCGGCATTTTTTGCAACGTCGTGTTTAATCTGCGACTCGAGATTTATTTCTCGACCATCTGATAGCGAACTGTTCCTGACGCGCGTAATTATATTTCGACGTGTCCAAATTCACACTTGGAGATGGGCAATTAGCATCTTGCACGATACTGCTCGTTCACAATAAATTTAGTCTCAGAGTCTCTCCAATTTTTGTTACGCTCGAAAAATGTCAACGAAAAAATTATCAATTAACTATATATTTCGCCATGAAACAGTTATATTAATTTAAAGAAAATTATGCGATAAGAAACAGTGCTCGGAATTTTATTCTCTAGGCGATTTTAAAGGGTTATATTTTATACTTTTTCTCTCTTGTCTCTTCCGTTGACTCGTCGAGTCTCGCGACTGACTGTCGTCTCGCTCAGCTTTAGGAGCTGATTTTAGGAGCGGATTTTAGCTTTAGGAGCATTAATTTAAGACCTGCGGGACTCTTTCTAATTTATGAAAAAAACTAGTTCTCTATTATTTTTGTATATAATATTATGTTTCTACATACGCTACCAACGCATTTATATTATTTTTCAATAATTACGACGATACAACCAGTTTCAAAACTTTTCAGTTCAATAAAATCGTTGCAGGTGTCATACGCACGAGATATTGCTTTCAGAAAAAAATCTGCGTGGAACGCGGCTATTGTTTTCAATCACACGTCGCGACGCGACTTGTCCCACACTTGCGCGTGCCGGCCGATCGACAATGCCGGTCGATACAAACGTCAAAATCTCCGTTTGTAGATGTCGTAGCTGCTTGAAAGGAAAACTGTTAGAAAGAGGAAACCTGTGCTTCTGATAAACGTGAAATCATCCTCCTATCGAATAATGATCAAACAGCATGATCATATAATAATATAATAATTAATTAATTAATTAATAATATAATAATATAATATAATAATTAAAAGATATTGATGTTTCCGTGGACGTTAATTTACGTTAAGACCAATGGGAATGCTCGCTTTGGATCTGTGACACGAAGCGTCAGTTTTGTCTTTTTGACAGCAATTTAAAGTCAAAGCACAAAGT
The DNA here is from genome assembly GCF_010583005.1 of Odontomachus brunneus. NCBI lineage: Eukaryota > Metazoa > Arthropoda > Insecta > Hymenoptera > Formicidae > Odontomachus > Odontomachus brunneus. Next base: position 471,832 of record NW_022639586.1, on the reverse strand, counting down.
GAAAGCAATAGGAACTTTACTCCGATTCAGATACGCACGATGGATAGAAAACTTCTCTACCAATTTGCAGACAAGCACGATAATTTTCCAGATCCTAATTAAAGAAAATTGATCAATCAATTCGCGCGATGCGGTGAGACGACGAGCTTTGTAGAGCGGTCTAATGAGACATGCCTTGCACTCGAAAGTGCAAGTAATTCCGAGCACTGACATAGAGGATCTCTCCTTCAACTTCCCATTGATACAAATTCCTCTTATAAATCTACCTCGTAGAACAAGTTACTTGCGCCAGCCCGCCACAATCGGCGCGCATATTAATAGCGGCCGTGGCAATCGAGAGTCGTTAACAAGGATTGTTACAAGAACCGCCGATAGAAAGGAATTCCGCGATAAGTATGAGACACGACCGCCTCTCTTTCTGCTCCCTTTGGCTTTATCTCCCCTTCGCTCATGGTCGCGCCGACGATGGTAGTACATCAAGCTCCTTGCGCTTCCCGGACCCTCATCTCTCTCTTTCTCTCTCTCTCTCTCTCTCTCTCTCTCTCTCTCTCTCAATTCCTTCGTATCCGCGACTCGGTCCTACGATTTGCATATGCAAATGTCGCGATATAAGTAATTAATTCGCAATCAGACCGGCGTTACTATTTCGTTATATGTGTATCAGCCGGATAGACACCGCAATTCATTAACCGTAGCGATATTTATTAATTGCGAGCGCAGACGTAGGTGGGCACTTGCGATTAAGGATTCAGGATTCCTCGCTATTGATTACCGCAATGCGCCTCTCTCGCCGACGCCGATTCGCGATTGTATCCAGCTGGTGCCCCCTCTGTCTTCTCCTTTCTCTCGGTCGCTTGGTGGTTACGCGTTTGCGGTCAAGCTCACGCGAGCGCGCTAAATTAGCGCAGTGTCGAGCTTCTTGCCGTTACCTCGCGGCGGGATTCCCAGTTAAGAAGATAACTTCGGGGATTCGAGGACTCCGTGACACATACACGTACACCTCTTACGGGAAAAAAGCTCACTGTGCGATCAAACTTTCAAACTCATCGAACTTACTTGCCGGGCTGCGCGCGCGAGCAAAGCTCGCCGACTCTCGCGGTTCAACAGCCGTGGCAGAAGAGCGAGGTGTTCGCGCCGCGCAAAACTCGCGAGAGATAGCACCTGTTACATTCGGTCGCCGTCGATCGACCGCAGTGCCAGCTGGGCTATCCGACACCCTTACATTAACTTTATCGTAATTACATCGAGCACCAGCACACGCAAGAGCTGGTCGACGTCGACGAGCGCGAACACACACACACAATCGCGCGAAACCGCTTCTAATCGCTCTAACGCACCTTTCGGCACCGACGGTGTTTTCTAATATCCGATGGAATCAGTTTGCCCTGTTTCCTCGTGATCCGTTCTCCGTAGCAGATCGGCTCCTATTGTATCGAGTGTATCGAGATTTCTCCGAAACTACGACAAAAGATAGACGAACGGCGACGCCATTATCGGGATTACGCTGGTCTGAAATTTCGTTTCCGCTCGTCAGGCGACTGAGTGTGTCAACTCGAGAGACAATACGCGATTCGATCGTGTTTACGTTTCCCAGCAAACAAGTTTACCTTACAGAGCAGCGCGATGGAGAATTGGAGTCTTGGACAATAGAAGACGGAAAACGTCGATGGATATTGAGCTTTATATCATTATAATCTTTACGAGGATGGTTTTAATACAGACTTTAAAGCGCATTGTTTAGAATAACCGTAATCTATCGCCGAATAGGTAAACAATGAGAGAGAGAAAGAAAGGAAGAGGGGAAGAGAGAGAGAGAGAGAGAGAGAGAGAGAGAGAGAGAGAGAGAGAGAGAGAGAGAGAGAGAGAGAGAGAGTGTGAGAGAGAGAGAGTAAATTCGAACAAGCTTCGTAAGCGATTCGAACCAAGTATATGCGTAATAAACGGTACAATGAAAAATAACGACGCTTAAATTACATTAAGAAAAATATTTAAAAAATATTTGTGAAATATAAGATTTATTCCTCTGTGCTTTATTATATAAGCTTTATTATATATCCTACAAATAAATTTTCAAATATTTTTTTCTTAATATGATAAATATCTAACGGGAGATGAATCGATTGTGCCGCGTCCGTTCTTTATCGTGCGGTTCTATTAGTAAACGATATATGATTATCAATAATTTATTAGATATTAATTATTATAAAACGACCATTAAAGCTTATTCGTCCAATG
>NW_022639586.1:464761-469587 GCF_010583005.1 Odontomachus brunneus | reverse complement strand
GAGAGAGAGAGAGAGAGAGAGAGAGAGAGAGAGAGAGAGAGAGAGAGAAGGAGAATTTGAGGGAAAGAGAGAAATCTATTCGAGACGTGGAGTATAACTTGGACATAATGGAATATAAATCCAATATACATCACAATTAAATACTACTATTGTCCTCGCGCAAACAGCGCGAGAATTGTCTATGGGAGACGCCGCTTCCACGACAATCGAATTATTTAATCATGCCGCGAATAACACTTCTGAACGTCATTGTAACTTTCATTATTTCGTTGCAGTAACAACCTTCTGGTCTGGGTACCGACACTAGACGCCGCGCGCGCGACGTCGCGTCGTGTCGTGTCACGTCGGGAGAAATGGAAATCCCCGTAGTAACGGGATAACTTTTTACATTAATATTTCGCACAATTATATTTTCTGACGGAGTTTAAACGCGCACCTCACAGAGAGAGAAAAATGAACGTGGATATCCACCTGGCGTGAGGGAAAACATAAACTATCGCGCGCGCACGAGCGCGAATCGGTATCGTGTTTGTCGCGTTGACAACACAGCGCGGCCCGCTTAATTTCACGTATTTACTCCTTCGCTAACGGCGACTAGCCGGGTTCCATCCCTGTGAAAGCGCGCGATCAAGACGACAGCTTGAGAAAGCGCGCGGTGACGTACCCGTAAACGATGTCTCGTTTTGCTCCGCTGGATAACTCGTCGACGAGCGAGTTCCGGTACTTTCTCTCCCCTTTCAACCCCACGCGTCCACCGAGTACAGAAGGATGAGAACGAGAGGAGAAAGAGAACGGAGGCAGAGTAGAGAAGAGAAGAGAAGGAGGATCAGGGGTGAAAGAAAGAAACGAGAAGGGCCGTGAGGGTCGGGAAAAACGAGGAAGAGGGAGACGGACGACGACAGCGGAGATCGCGGGGAGGGGTGGCGCGGTATCGGACGAGAACATCGAGAGTAAACGGACGACTCGTGGTGGTGCACTTTGTCGAAGAGAGGCGGGAGGCGCGGCTGGCAGTGTGGGTTATGTATTGGCACATGTACGTAATTGTGGCCATTTGTCGAGAAAGCGAGAGGCCGGAGGAAGCCGGGGTGGCAGATGGAGAGAGCGAGGGTGAGAGGGAGGAAAGAGAGAGAGTGAGTAAGTGCGTGTGAGAGAAAGAGAACGACAGGAGGTCGTAGAGAAGAGGGTGGTGTGCAGAGGGCGTAGGGAGGACAGAGGGAGAATTTCGAGTCGTGGTGAGGGCGTCTCGCCTCGCAGTCGCGGCTGAACGCGCAATGCATCACGGGATTGCGTAGACGACGTATATCTCCAAGTAATAGCACGGAGGTACAGGATGGCAGACCGAGGCTTGCCGGCACAGAGCTACCTAAACGCTTGCCGAAATCCTCCCTCGCCCACCTAGTGCCTCACCCCTCCTCTTGCTCGTTTCTCTTTCTCTGTTTCTCTCTCTCTCTCTCTTTCTCTCTCTGTCTCCCTGGTCGTCTATCTGTCCATTCCCTTTCCCATCCCATCGCTTCCCACCGCATTAAGCTCTTGCCTTTCATTAGACGGACACGTCGACGCATGCGTCACCCTAATTTTAATCGCGAGAGCTGAATAAATCCCGCCGCCCGGCCATTTTCTCGCCACGCGCATTGAATGAAATAAAATATGGTAAATACATACATGCGATTTCTCCGCGATGAGATCGTACGGAATTATGTGTACGGTCATTAGCATTTGGCATTATGAAAATCGTATTCACTGGCAATTTACATCGCAATCAAGGTATTACGAAACTCTCCACAGATAACTGTTATTATTAATGGCGTAATGAATACATTAATCATTCATTAACCTCGATCGAAGGGAGAATAGCCGCGAAATAATACGGGGCGCAATAATTCGTCGGGGCAAAAATATCAACCCACCTTCGCAAAGGTGCGCCTTGGATATATAAAACAATGAATGGAAAATAATAAAAAAAGAAAGGAAGAACATATTTTTGCGCACGTACAAAGTCAGTCGACGCGAGTGAGTTACGTTCTTTCGTTAGTAACTTCCGCGATGCGCGCTACACGCACTCTCTACATTTTAATACACGCGTGCACTCTCTCTCTCTCTCTCTCTCTTTCTTTACACACATTTCAGATAGCATACGGAACAGTTGTCGCGCAAGAAATATTTTCCACGAGATTCCTCTTTCAATCGCGCGCCCGCGTGCAATTTGCGTTGTAAAACGCGGTCGTCGTGTGCGCGACTATCTCGTTGATATACGCTTATGAATAACATGCAGGATTTCCCACCGATGTTCCCGTAACACACAATATAAAGCTGATTAGTTCATTCCGAGAGCGCGGGGGTTAAATAATGTTGCAGATATGGCCTTGCCGCGCAGCGCGGCGTGCACGAAGCGCGCATGAATTGCCGCGGCGGTTTTTACGCAACGATCATTAATATCGTCGCTTATCCGGGTCTAGTGGGATTACCCGTTGCGTTGCGGGTCAACGGGCCAGGGTGGAGAGTGAACGGTCACAAAAGAGTAATGCAAATTAGCAGCCTCTGTGTCTTTTTTCCTCTCCCCTCTTCCTCCTCTCCTTCCTTTTTTTCGTTTGCTTCACCGCTCGTTGATACTTTAGTGCGCGCGCGCACTTATACTTGAGGGCACATCGTACGTGACGCGACACGCCCAATGCCGCATTACATGCCGTTGTTATGGATATTCCATATTTCGCCGGCGGTTTTTACGCAGCTCCCTCGTTTACCCATTACCCCGCCGCCGCCGCGGCTATGGTCAGCGGATCGATTTAAGTTTTACAGCCCGGTTCTCTCTGCGCGAGAGCGTCGTTATATAATACGTACGGCGCGTCGTAACATACCTTCAGCGGGAAGGGATCTTCGCTTTTTCGACTCTGTAATAAATTTTCTTTTCCCTCTCACGACTTTGAGCCGTTGGCGGATATCATTTCGTTCTCGCGGCCGCTCCCGGTCGTCGATGCCGCCGCGCGTACGCCGGTTAGCCGGGATTCAGAGAGACATTCCGTTAAACGTTCCGATAAAATAAAATCCGCACGAGACGAGTGGTGGTTTTGTTTCGCGTCTTGTCGTATCGCGCATCGATGAGATTCTACTCGGCGGGGCCGTTTTGTTCCGTCACGTTGATTTTAGTCGAATCTATTTCAAGATTGCACGAAGAATCCGATAATGAAACGGCGTATAAACGATAAATAACTTGCGTGTATATAGTATACATATATAGAACACACACACACACACACACACACACACACACACACACACACACACACACACACACACACATATATATATATATATATATATATATATATATATGCCATGAACAGGCAATCACCGCCGACGAGAAGAGCCGTGCCGTTTCGTTTGGCGAATCGCCATTAACAATACAATGAAAATACCTTGAGCGCAGTTTTTTGTCAGCCAATGTTCGTTCGATGAGTTAAAAAAACAGCGCTTGCGCTCGTATCAGCAGACGAAAAGTTTCGGCTCTGGCAAGAGACAGAAATTGTTTTTACGATTGACGTATTTCGATATAGATATGTGTATATATTTTATACGTATAGATACACACGAACGTATATATACACTGTGCACAGGCTGCTTCTCCCTCCGGTTCTGGCTTCAGAACGCGGGGGGCTCGTAGCAGAACGCGCGAACGAAGAATAATTTGAGATTCATCGAGATGCAGCGGGGCGAACCACTTGTAATTCTTTTCCACCGTCACCGACGGCGCCGCGCTCTCGTTTACCCTCTTCGTCTTCCTCTCTTTCTCTCGTGCAGGCTTGATCCGGCCTGTCTTTTTTGTCTCGCCATTTGTTCGGAATAGTATGGTGCAGAAGTGTGGAAAGAGAATTACGATAGAGCGACAACAGGCAGACAGACGGCAGAGAGAGAGAGAAAGAGAGTGTCGCGGCGGCGGAGGGTATGAGGGGGAGCGAGTCGGGAAAAGGAAGGCGGACGGTATGTCGCCCCGTCGCAGTTAACTTCGCATTTAACATCTGCCTGGGAGGTTAAAATTTCCCTCGAGGTTTACTCTAAGTTGTACGAGGCGAGCGTCGAGTATCTTTTGTTCCCGAATCGAGGAAAGAAAATCAGTGGGGGCTTTATCGTTGAGCTATAGACTTTCGACTTACACATACACGCACATAAACACGTGTCACTTCCCCCTGTCTCTCATCTCGCAGCACGTCCGCAGACTTCGTGTCGTCTCGCGTTGCTCCGTCGCAGGTGTGTGTAACGGGAAGTTTCATTTCAAAGAGACTTGGAGCTACAAAGATACCCGTAATGTCGAACATGTCGAAAAGTCGCGAGGGAAATTCCGATCAATTTTTTTTTTTTTTTCGATCAAGGGTGCATCAATTTTGAATCGACCAGGGAGGAGTCCGACGAGGAGGCGCGATAAACTCGAGACACTCCGTGCCGTGCAAAGTGCCTTCACCCCTTTTGGCCATTAATTATTTACCGCGAGAGATACCGCCGAATCGCCTGTCCGAACTCTAAACTTGGAGCGGTTGGATCTTTAGTGGCGGTATCTCCTCTCGCGTTTCCCTCTAAGTAGAGAGCTCTCGACGATAATGCCATCCGAGAAGTTTAGCCTGACGATATACGACGGCCAAGATGTTTTACGAAACGAGAAGGTACCTGCGCCACGGCTACTCTCAAAAGTATCCGCCATAAAGTTGCGGGATCGATGCGCGGACCGGACCGAGATATTCCGTGGGCAAATTTTCGTGGATACGTCGGCTGGGTCGTACTCAATTCTCTCTCTCTCTCTCTCTCTCTCTCTCTCTCTCTCTCTCTCTCTCTCTCTC
>NW_022639586.1:440470-464728 GCF_010583005.1 Odontomachus brunneus | reverse complement strand
TCTCTCTCTCTCTCTCTCTCTCTCTCTCTCTCTCTCTCTCTCTCTCTGCCCTTCCCTTCCTCTCTTTCGATCAACAAACGAAGAGACGAATCAGCTTTAAATGTTGCCTCGCTTGCACAGCGGAAAATTATTCCACGGCAAATGCGATAAAAATACCGCTGCGCTATAAATTAACGTGACGCGATCGTTACAATGTCCACCTGGCCGCGCGACGAACAGAGACGTTGCCGACGCGCGCGTGACGCGCTCTCTGTGCAAAATCATATAAAAATCTCGCTCAACTTTTCAAGCGCTACATCACAATTATTTAACGCGCGCGAGCGCAGCGGAGCGATTCAATGGACAAAATCGTCGTTGCCCTCCGGTTTATAGGTAACCGCGCGTAATTAATGGCTCGTGATAAATTGTACGAATCGCGGTTGAAAAAGCGTCGCACGTTACGTATGTGTGCGTGTGCGCTCGCGCCTGTGGATGTGTGTACCGGCTCTTAGTTTCGCAAGAGTGATTGGCGCACTCCATCATCGTTAGCGACACCGCGAGTTTGTTGCAACTTACTGCAACTCGTGAGCTACGATTTCAACGTTGTTTTTACAATATCCGGTATATTTCCGACACACACTCACTCGGAGTGAGACACGACATCGTCACGACGGCGCGCTTCTTGCAACCGGCAATGGGCGGTAACGGCCTCTGAAGCGCACCCTTTCTTAAAACTTTTTACACAGTCGGCGATAATGAGACACTGTTTCCCCGGCGCAGCGTGATTCCGATATCTTCATCGACGCGAACGACACACGCCGCCGACAGATCTTTCGGCGCGAACGCGCACAGTCAAAGGGGACGCAATCAGGACGGGCGGGCTAAAAATAATTTGTGATAAAAGCGATTGTTCGAATTTGCATACATTGGATAAATAATAAACGAGGCGCCGCGTCGAGGGGCGCGGGGGAGAAAAGGACGCGCGGCGTCGGACAATTATTGTATTTGAGTCACGAACAATTCGATCGAAACTTGTTGATTTAACGAGCAAACATTCATTCATACATATACACACACATACTTATATATGTATATATATATATATATATATATATTTGACGCGCCAACGCCGCGGAACAAAGCCGGCAACGCGTTTTTTCGTAACCCATTCGTTTCGCATCGGCGATTTTACCGCAAAGCATTGTCGCGACGCACCAACCCCTCCGTGCCGGGCTGCGTGCTCGATTCGCGAAATACGTCCCGCGAAAGGGAACACGTAAGGACGCGAGAGTGAGGGAGAAAGAGAGAGAGAGAGAGAAAGAGAGCACGTGTCGACAATCGCGGGAACTACGGTCGGCCGCTACGCGATTCGATTATATTTTCTCTCTCTCTCTCTTTCCATTTTCCCCCAACTCTCTCGCCCATTCTCGACGAGCTTCGGGATTTATCGCGCCCGTTCGCATAAGGCCGCGGTGATTTTTCGACTTCGCCCACGCTCGTCCCGCCGAGCACCGGGAATATTGAAATCATAACGCGGCACCCATGAATATTATTCAGGTCTTAAGGCAATATAATCCGAAATCGATGGAGCGACGTGGAATAAATTTGACGGCGGCCCTTCGCGCCCGCGCCCTGCGAGAACAGCGATCCCGCCGGGGCAAACTTTGCCACGACGATGGGACGACGTCGCGACGGCTCACGCGTACCTGAGCACGTAGTCGTCGCGGAAACTCTCGACCGGCTCTTCCGGCAGACGCTCTTAACCACCACACCCCCGATCCTCTCGCACCGAAGGAGAAAAAGATGGTAATGATTTCAATGTCTCGGCCGAGCCGGAAAGCACTCCGGATTATCTCGGGAATGTCCAATGCGGGAAGTACCTAATCCCGGATTATAGAGCGGCTAGAGGTGAAGACGTGATCTCGAGGTACAAAAGGCCCGAGCCGCAATTCCCCTGGATTCCCCGGTCATGAGAGCACGTTGTGTAGGTTGGACACGCGTGTGCGCCGCCGACGCGAGCGAAGGAAGTTGCGGTTTCGACGGAGAATGCGACCACGCGCGCGTTCTAATGGACTGCGCCACGCTCTCTATACGCCTCTCTACTTTGTAGCCTTCCCCCACCGGACTATCGCGATCTGCGGAATTGCAGGATCGCGAAAACGCATAATAAGCAATCGCTCGGAAGAGCATGGTCGTGCATTTTAATAAAAAGCAGCCGCATGTTCTTTGCATCGTAGGGCGAAAAATGCCAAGTAGGCGAGCAGTAATCTGCGAAACATTCGCAAATTGCAAGTTGCAAATTGCAGTTTCTTCTCAAAGACAAATTCAGCATTGCGAGAGAAAATCATCCCCTTGAGAGAGAGAGAGAGAGAGAGAATGTGAAAGAAAGAGAGAGAGAGAGAGAGAAAGAAAAAGAGAAAGAGAATGAACGAGCTACGTTCATCACGTAACTCTCCGAAATTATCCGGGTTTTAGGCGCCAGGTTTCAGATTCATGAAAAGTCGCCTTCTTATGAAGTCACAAAGTGCTCGTCCATGCGAAATAATTCGTTATTACGAGCGAGTTACACCCGTATGAGAAGCCATGCTATGACGTAGAAGTCTCAATAAAAAGCATAATATCGTACATCGTTAAATGTGCCACGTATACACGCGCGATAAACCACTATCATTTCCCGGCGATATGCATGAAGTCGAAGCGCACCAATATTTACAGAATGATCCTACAGCGTATGTTATCGGAGTGGGCGTGTGTACGCTCTGTACACGACGCAATGCATGTCCGATAAATATTTTTATAACCACAAATAATTTCGCGATCCGCGATCTTGTGTCGTATTCGGGAACGCGCAACACCCATCGATCCCTAAAATTGATAAAAAAAACCATGTATATATCTCGACGTGACAGAAGAATTATTCGCGCGTTTACGGAAACATTGATCTACGAGCTCTTGCGCGCCCCGCGAATCGAAACCCCCCACCACCCTTCCACTCCGTAGTCGTAGGCTAATCAAAATAAATTACGAGACCATTAACTAATCGTGTAATTGGATTAAACAGGAATTTCACAAATTTGTGTACCAAATCACTCATGGATGTCATCGTATCATGTACCGTTTACGTACCGCTTGAAACGTTAATGTAAACGTCACTCCATCATCCAGATGCCCGTAATTATTCCACTTTATAGATAGATAGATAGATGGATGGATAGTCAGATGGGTACATGCCTAGATAAATGATCGCGGATGTATTTGTCGACGGCTCTGATCGAGCCCTTCCTATCGCGTTAGGGCCTGAAATTTAATGAACACTGGAAAAGTCGGATCGTGACGTACCTCGCGTTTCGACGCGCCCGCGGTCGCGATCGCGATTCGCGATTTACGTCGACGTAGGCGTAGACGAGAGAAACGAGAGAGAGAGTGGAGCGTACGAGACGCCGCGGCCGCGAGCGTCAGTAAATTAGCGTTTTCTTAATTGCTCCCCGCTCGTTTAGTGTCATTAACCACGCATTATTACGGCGTAGTAAAGGCACGGCGGAAAGTAATTATTCCGACAGCGGCGGCGGCGTCTATGCTCGCCGTACTCTGGAAACGAAACTCGCGGCGTACTCGGGTTCGTTTGCGCGTAGGTGTTTCGCTTACAGCTCGCTCTCCGAGATTAACGCGGGAGACACGACGACGAGAAGTGCTCGTCGGGGACAACAACCGGGCCAGCAGCACGTGCGTATCCTCGTGTGTTTTTACCGCAACGAGGGACGGCGTGCATGACGACTGAAACGGATCGCGCTTCCCTCTTTCGCGCTTAACCTCTGCGAACGACGTGCATTCAATTTCTCCGGCTACTCAGAAGAGACATCGTACACGGATAATCGATACCGTCGCACTTGTGCTGATGGTTCATACTCGTAAAACGCGATTAAACGTTTGACCTTTTAATCAAACCTGAAAAGCCATTATTTCCTATCGAAAGCAGACGTCACGTGTCGTGGATTTCTGTCATATGCTCCAAGAATTTATGCACGATAATATAATAATAGTTAACGATTATATTCGCAGAGCGTGTCCGAAATTGAACGAGATGAAGGGAATATTACATTGAGAGACAAAATATCTATAAGATAGAAAATATTCATTTATAGAATATTAATAACGTAGTTATTCAAATCCAAATTTTCGAGTTTAAATTGAACAAACGTTATTTTGTGAAAAGCTGAGATTTTAAATAAATGTATAGCTTGTTTGAAAAATATTTTTTCCTAGAGCGTAAAAATGTACAGTACATAGTAGTATAAACACAAATATATGCTGTTAGCATTCACCGAATAAATATTTTTTTATTTTTTAGATATTTTTCCTCTATCAATGTATTGAGACTATGCATTGGTTCGCGTAACGATAATTTATCAAGAGACTTGCTTCCCCCAGACAATAACAGATCGTAGACAATCGCGTGATTGCGAATTTTTCACGGAGATTTCCCCTTGGTTTTCAGATCCGCTAATTACGCTAATGCCACTAAGCAATGCGAACTTTCGGACATGGATCGGCTGACAGTCGCCGGCTCGAGCGCCTTTCAGACGGCGAAGGGGGTGGATTATCTGGAGAACCATTGCGTGGAGGAGCCGGTGAAACTTTGCGAATTCAAGAAGCTGGCCGGCCGCATCCTCAAGACCGTGGACTCCGTTTACCAGGACGTCGGCACGTCCGACGAGTGCCGCGAATTGTGCTTGAACTCGCCGTTCCGTTGCCATTCGTACGATTACGGCGATACGGGCGACATGGTCTGCCGTCTCAGCCATCACTCCCGTGCCACCCTCTCGGACATTCAGGTGAGCAAAATCATCTTTAGCCTGCGACCGGCCTGCGACGAAGAGACCGCGTAAACGGGAAACGAATCGGGAACGCAGAGGCCTCCGAAACACGAGAAATATAACATTGTTGTGTTCCGATTTGAAACGCCGGAATGCAATTCAATCGTCGTGAGCGTTTAAAACAGAGACCGGCGCGAACCACCTTGTGTTTCGCCCCGTCCCGCGAATTCTTGAAAGGGCCAGTGGGGATTTTCTATAAACGCGATTACGCTCGCCCCGACATGCAAACCAGCTTGAACAATCCGCCGAGGGCGCATTCGCGGAAAATCGAGTTTCCATCGCAGACACGCTCGCCCCTATCGAGCTTCCCGTGGGTGGCGCTCCACGGACGAAGCTCGTCCGAATGCGAATTGCACTCTGCCTCGGTAACACGGGAGAAAATCAAAAGAAAGATTTAGCGAGCGTCGGGCTATTTTGTCGGGGCTATTCGATTATCCGCGCTTTTTACGGCACGTCACTACGGCACTGTCGGTGCGGTGTAGTCACGAATACTGATCCCTGGCCGACACGAACGTCGTTCCCTCCCCTGCCGATATTTCGTACGAATAATTGCTGTAATGGGATATTTATGCGATATCAAGCGAGGCGAAATATCGCTCCGATGTGATGATACACGCTGAGTTTGTCGACCATACGGGTTTCGCGCGGCATCATCCGCTCGTAAATGCGCAAATAATATGCATAATGGAAGAACGATCGTGTTCGCACGCGGAGAGTTCGCGATTGGCCCTACGGGCGGTTGTGCAAGCACCAGCGGCATCTCCGCAAATATACAAATTATTAACTGTGGAGATAGCATGAAATGTCAAGAGTATTTATCGGCGCAATATTCGCGATTAATTTATTTCATCGGAGAGCGCTTTCTCTCTTTCAGCGCGAACGCCGAGCGCGCCGGGCCGCGCGCAGATCGATAAATAGCGTCATGTAAAGTGATTTCGAATAATTCTTTGGAAGTGACAAATGCGTGTGAATCAGAGCGGATTATCACTCTGTTCGGTGTACATGAAAACGCGAGTGCGTATATGTATACGCGAATACGTGGGGACATGCTCCGCGATTGATAATTATTGGATATTGATGTATCGTGCCGGATAAACGCGAGTGCCGTGCTTTTGATGTTGAAAATAAAGAGTGTGCTTAATCATTCGTGCGAATAAATTATTAATGTTATTATTATTGCCTTCGTACAATCGAAAAATACGCGCGAGGGACGATTGAATGAAGCGTGCGCGCGTTTCTGGTGCTGGCCGTTGCATTTCAGCGTGAGAAATCGCGCCGCGAAAGAAATCTACATCGATAATCACCGCGTAAATTGTGACTGGCCAGCTGCCTACACGTACCCCCGTTCTCTTTGTTCGCATGTTGTGAGTGCTGCAACATATTAATTGCCATGCGAACTATATCCCCGAAGATGAATACGTTGCGGGTATTTCGACACGCTCTTTTCGTTGCCGGGCCGCGATTTTCGCCGCTGCATTCTCCGCTGAGTTTTTGTTTCGAGCCCACAAAATTTGCCGGCATCTGTGTGTAAAGCGAACAAAGCAGACAAGAATAATCGACGAATAGCGCAGGATGGCTTCGCGAGATCCAACTGCGAAACATCCCTGCGTGCGCTACAATTTCAAATTGATACCACGACAAGATATCGCGCATTAATACGTCCGACGGGCACTTGAGCGCGAGCAACAATGAGTAACGGGCCGAAAACAAACAATCGTTTCAGGAACCCTATCTCGATGTACCGGAAGCGTCCACGTACGAGCTGAGCTCCTGCTACAACGTGACCATCGACTGTCGCGCCGGCGATATGGTGACTCGGATTCAGACTAGCAAGCTCTTCTACGGCAAGGTATACGCCAAGGGCTCGCCCAACTCGTGCGTGCAGGACGTGAAGGGCGCGCTCGAGTTCGAGCTGCGTATGGCTTACGACGATCTTGAGTGCAACATCAGGCAGCAAGGTCTCGGCCGTTACCTCAACGACGTGGTGATCCAGCACCACGACACCATCGTCACCAGTTCCGATCTGGGATTGGCCGTGACCTGCCAATACGATCTCACAAACAAGACCGTCTCCAACGAGGTCGACCTCGGCGTACACGGCGACATCACGCCCGCCCTCTCTGAGGAGGTGATCGTCGACTCGCCCAACGTCGCCATGAAAATCACCGATCGTAGCGGCAACGAGGCGATTCCCTCGGCCGAGGTCGGCGACCCCTTGGCGCTCAAATTCGAGATACTCGATCCCAACAGCCCATACGAGATCTTTGTCCGCGAGCTGGTCGCCATGGACGGCGTGGACTCCAGCGAGATCGTCTTGATCGACTCCGACGGCTGCCCTACTGATCACGTAATCATGGGACCGCTCTACAAATCGGCCACTACCGGCAAGGTGAGTCTCGTTGTTCTTTTTCATTTCTTATTACTTCTCGGCGATTGGCACGCGTGGATCTTCGCGAAGACTGACTCGACTTCAATTCCAAGCTCGCTCGACGGATAGACAGGCGCGAATCGCGAAGATCGTTTTCTCACGAGTGAAAGAAAGAACAAACGAATGAACGAGCGAGCGAGCTATAACATCTGTCTAGTTTTCCTATATCAACGCAGCGCTCCCAGCAATGGAAAACTATTTCCGAGGAAGCGAGTGTAATCGACACTCGCGCTAAACGTCCCTCTTGGCACTGTTCTAACAAGAACGTCGTGGTACTCGATCATCTCCCTCTCGCGCAGCGCAGCGCAGTAAACGGGTGCGAAGCGCCAGTGAATGCAATCAAGGAAAAGTTGTCCACGGGCGAAAACCATCATTGCGTAGCACCGCGGGCGAGATACGCGATACGGTATTCGCGCGTGGATGTTCCGACAATCGAAGAGACGCGGGAATAAATGCTGATTCTGATTTGGCAGTCATGTACCGAATCACTGAAGGCGACACGGTCGTTGGGATATGATTGACACCGATATAACGTCAACGCCCGCCGTCGTCGTTGGCGACGATCGTGTGGGAACGCGCGCGGGACTTGTGCGAACATAAAGTGCAAAAAGGCGCGGGTGGAAGCGGGGGCACAAGTCGATCTGACTTCATGCTAATCAATCACTCGGACGGATTTTACGACGGGAAGCAATTTGCCCGGCCTGTAATAGGTCGCGTCGATGATGCGCCGCCGTCTTGGCGATGACACGCCGTGACACGCCTGCCAAGCGGACGCACATTGCTCTGGCAAAGATCATTACTTTCGCATGTTCCACATAAGGGAACGCAGAGTTTACCCCACAAAAGCTTGCTTGGAGCTCAAAAGCGAAATCCGTCTAGTCATCATCGACGTTTCGATGATACTTTGACGTTAAATTTCTACACTGAAAGAAAAAATGCTTGATTTAACTAAAATTATATTTGTTTTTGGCTTCAGTTATATTTTCTGTAATAAAATAGCAATAGTAATATGTATAAATATATTATCGCTGACATAATAGAATTTAATTTAAAAAAAGAAGCTTTCTTGATCATAATTTGTAGTAATTATTTCTTTGTGTGCGATTACAATTATAAATATCAAACATTTTTTTCTCAGTGCATTTGAATTTTCGTTTCGTCGCGCTCCGTAAATTCACGAAAATAGATCGTCGGATATCTCACAGACACCTCGAATCGAAATTTTGATTTTCTATCAATCCTGCAAATTCCGTCAAAACTTGAAGGATCAATGGAGAATCTTGAGATATAATATTAGACTATTATCCTACCTTGATAATTACTGCTACCGCAGTTATTATCCTACCGCAGATAATTACTGCTTACTGCTTACTGCTGTTTTCTGCATGTGGACACTCGAAAAAATTATTTACATTAGAATTATTACATATCTTGTTATCTCTCGATCTTGCATATACACCGAGAAAAAATATCAGAAAATAAAAAAATATTTATTCGGTGGATGCTATTTACTTAAATTTAAATTTATTTATTTATTTTATTTTATTTAAATTTATTTTTAATTTTAGTATTTATTTTTTTAGTATTTTGAATATTTATTTAAATTTAATTTTAATTTATATTTATTTAATTAAATTCAAATTGATTTTATTTAAATTGAATAAAAACTTCAGAAAAAGTCTTTAGAAAAATTTAGTGTAAAAAAAATATATATATTAATAAAAAAATATATAAATATAATATAAAATATAAAATACTAATATAAAAGAATATATATATATATATATATATATATATATATATATATATTTAAATATTTAAATATCGAAATAAATTTATTAAAGTCAATTATCATCAAATAATTTTCTTCTCAGTTTTAAAATTTTATCCAGTTATAATAATATTGCAAGGGAAATCGATAGTTTTAATTTGAATATTTATTTAAATTTAATTTTTTTTATTTAAATTTATTAAATTTTATTTGATTTAAATTTAACTTATTTTATTTAAATTATTTAATTTAATTTTATTTAAATAGAATAAAAACTGCCTTCAAAAAAGCTAGTATAAAAAAATTTTTTTTATTTAAAGAATATTTTATATTAATACAAGTTAAATATTTAAATATCGAAATAAATTTATTGAAGTAAATTACCATCGAATAAATAATTTTCTTCTCAGTGCATATATCGCAAAGGGATCTTCCAATTTTACCCGATTCTAATAATAATGCAAGGGAAATCGAGAAGAATAGCAATAGGAAATTGCGCGACCATAATCCGGAAATTCCAAATTCGCTACTTTCGACGACCGGGAATTCGGAACAGTCGCAATTCGACAATGAAAATTCGAGATCCGATGTTCACCTCGGTATTTCCACGCAAAATGACAAAGTCCAGAGATACACGACATGATCAAAGTCGTCCCTTCGTTCCGCGCGGAGAAAATGTCGGGAAAGTTAACCGCTCGGATATACACGCGCAATTGGCAGTTAGCGAAGTGTGGCTACATTCGAATGAGAAAACGATACGTGCCGGAAGTGCCGCTTATTATTGAATTGTTCCCGTTAATTATTAACCGCAAATCATTTATAAATTATTTGTAATATTTAATTGTTTGAAAATATTTTCAGATAAAATATTTTATCACAATTTAATATTTATTCTCAATTTCAATTGGCAGTATATTAACTATATAACTTATTTAGTGGCAAATAGAGAATGCGTGAGAGATGTACAAATATTAAGTAATTAAATAATTAAATAAAGATTGATAGGGGAAATGGTGGTAGAAAATAAAACACTTTATTCTTATTTCTTCCCAATGTCTTCTTCTTTTTTTTCTTTTTTTAGCGTTGAAAGATTTAATGAGAATTGGAGCTCTCAAAAGAACTGATTTGAGAACTATGAAGAAAGACATAATAATTATGTGTCTAATAATGCTGTGTATGTTAATGAATGGAAATTTAAATTCGTATTCAGTACAATACAATAATTATGATAACAAGGCCAAGTATGAATGAGAAAACGTTGGCAGATGTAGAGAAGATCTCAGATTACGCGATTCAAAGAGCATTATTAGACGTAAAAATCAACAATTATGAGATTTACATTATGTTTTAAGGCCAGTATTTATAGTTGTAAATTATTCAAGATCTTTGATGTTGAGAACACAATTAATTATAGATTCGTATTCATGGCCAACCGTTATTCAACCGTTATTCGGCCATTTTAACTAATGTTTCTTGTGTAATCAGTAATAATGTAATCAGTACAGGCGTATGTACATAATGAATGTATGTATATTAATGAATAATCCAAGATTCATAAAGCTATAATTACTTGTCAAATGATAACAAACTATGAATGCCGGCCTAAATTTCGATTCGAGTATTACTTTATTCTCAGTAAGTTCTCGGTTAAGTGAGATGTCCGTCAAGAACGGAAACCTGTTTAAACAAATGATTTGACATACCTGGACATACACGATGCATCGCTGCCTATGTCTCGGTCTTCCGCGTCGTCTGTTCTAGCTCCTCGATCCAATATCCTGGCTCCTCCGTCGTGGCACTGACACTGACATACACTCGCGTAGATACGATTTGATCGGAACGTATGTGTTAAATAACGCGATGTCGACGAGAGCATGATTAACTAGATTTCAAGATCAGTTCACGAAACGTTATAATCACTCGACGTGAATTAACTAACGCGCCGATACACATGGTATGCGTATCGCTTGCCGGTTCGGCACGTACTGGAAACACGCGGAAAAACACGTGACGCACAAAGGCAGGTGTAACTGCCTTGAAGGTCCGCAATGTTTTGAAAGTGTTATGGTTGTCATCGCCTGACTGCTCAGCAGTGGAACAATAGCCGGGCGACGCGGAGTGACGTAACACTTTTTGTCCATTGTCTCGGTATCGTCGCGCGGCGTGTACTTTCTTATTAGCGCGCATTGTGTACATAGAATAATTCATCGGCTCATGAAATATTTGACTAGATCGGTATCGTATTAATTAACGCGACTCTCGTCGGTCGCGCGTTTCTCCGATTAATTCATGTCTGCACGAGTATCAGTACCATGAATCCAGGAGCCAGCGGCAAAATGCTGGATCGGAAAGCCAAGACGGAAGACACGGAGGCGTCGATGCATCAATGCATATATTTCCAGATGTATACAGAGATAAATTTCATATGCTTCCAACGCTAATGAAAAGAAAATCGTAAAGAGATTGTGAAAAGAATTGTACTTATATATATATTTTATATATATATATATATATATATATATATATATATATATATATATATATATATATATATTATATTTGCCACCGTTTTGATTGTTGAAATTGAGAATGATGATTAAATGCAAGTTGAGAATATTGAGATAATTAGCTATGTTAAATAATTATTTTAAGTATTAAATAATCATTTGTAGCATCAAGGTGGAACAGTAGCCTGTACAACGTTATGTTTCTAGATTCGCCATTGGTCTTTCAGATTGACGAAATTTGCGGGGTTAGTATGGCACTCAAATTTCGGGATTACGTACAGTGAATATTTTAATTGAAAGAATTTCTACTATACAGCGTTATAAATGCAAGTTTGCGTGATAAAGTATAGAAATTGCGCCAGTGCTGTGTAAGTTTTAAAGAGAGATCTATCTAGTACATGTCGATATTCGTGGACGCGTGCACCTGATGGAAAACAGGCGTTCCTTCAAATATATGAAGATGGATCATTAAATAATGGAACACCGTGCGCTCTCAAAAGCAGCAGAGCCGGTGCGGTAACGATTATTACTTCCGCCTTTTCCGCATAAGGGAACGCAGGAATTGACTTGGCGATCCCATTAGAAGGCGAAAAAAATGGTTTAATCCTATCCTCTCGGCTCTCTCTCTCTCTATCTCTCTCTCTCTCTCTCTCTCTTCCTTTCGCAACGCGTAAAGTATCGTGGGTGAGCCGGAGCGAAAACGCGTTAGAGCGGAAGTACAATAATTCTTGCGCGGTTAATAGTAGCGCGATCACCACGTATGACCTCGATGGACCAATTACGTATACCTCCCGTGCGTTTCACTCGCACGATATTACCTCGGGACGCACGACCGCGGTAGAGAAATGGATAACGACTCCGCGGCGCCGTCGCGGCATTAATGAACCGGTGAAAATGTTCCCCGATAATTCGACGGTATGTTCAGTTCTTACGTTAGCCCGTGGGATAACCGCCGCAAGGCCGCAAGGCCGCGGCTTTTCCAATTATGTTTTCTTTTGCATCGACCTGAGTGGGAAGAGCATCGCGGAAGTGCGGACGGAGGGTTGCTTTTCTTCGGCTATACACACCGTGTTCGCGCGGCGCGCAACATTCGACCAGCTGCGGCGCGGTCGTGGACCGCGTGGCTGATGCTTCGACGTGTCGACGAGTAAAACAAACGGATCGTTACGATATAGTGGCAGGTAGGGACGAGTGGCGGAGCGAAGGTGGAGCAATAAGAGGCATACGGCCTCGTTAACTCGTCGTTCCACATCATTTGCTCGCGCGAGCACGGCCGCGCCACGGCGCAATATCGCTTTATTAGAAAGTAATAACAGTCGTGGTAGAAACAAAGAGTAAATTTATATCGAGCTACATAAGACGTACGCCGTGGCATCGAGATATATCACCTGACCATTCCTTGTATCAGGGCGTCCTGGCGCCCTTTTCCGGTTTAGAACGTGCGCGCCGTGCTGCTCGATCTCGTTTCCTCGACCGCGGCTGATCACCGCGAGGGTTAACCCCATTTCCTGTCGAATACGAAGATAGAGATCTCTCGCGTCACCGCCCGGATCTCGGCTGCGCCGATTCTCTCGGTGAATTTTGTCGAATGAGCGAAAACGAGAGGAAAAGAGAGAGAAAGAGAGAGAGAGAGAGTATGCGCGGACGAAAAAGAATGAGAGAGGAAAGGAGATTGAGATCAAGTTCGACTTTTATTTTTCTCGGTCGAACAAGCGGGAAAGCGCGGCGCGGACGTATGTAGATTTTAATCTGTCTAGGGATAACGTAACTCGGAGAAATTGCATCATCGTAATCATTTGCGCCGTATATCATCCGTGTACGCGCCTCTATTTGCCTGTCGACCAGCGTGAGTGATAAAACGCCCGACAGCAACTTTGATATACGCCGCGCTATCAGCTATCAATAATCTCCGTCGTTTGCGACAGTATACCGTCATTACGATATGGTAATAAACGTTCGCAACATTGATTCCCGGTAAACGAGGGGCATCGTTTGACCCGAGATGCACCGATAAGTAGGAAGTTACTCGCCGATTCTTTGTCTCTCTTAATGGCGAAAAGCTTAAAGGCTTTTCTTTCCTCGTAGACGCCGCGCCGGCAAATAAACGACTAATAATTAATTATTACCAGGAAGTCTAGGCGGCATTTAAGTACTCTTCCCTCCCGCCTGAGAGTCGTTAAAAAACATTCACGGTATCATTACACGATAATTAATTACCTAATAATCAATATCGCGATAGATGATCAATGCGAGCCGATAAGTGTAAAAGACGTCCAAGAAAAATTAGGAAGCGTGCGTGTCGAGTGATACCGGGTTTTAAGAAGGATAAAATTTAGCGTTTCTGCCTCTTGAATCTTGGAAGCGAATTTATGCGCGAGTCCCATCATTCGAGAAGCGGTACGAACCAACTCGTTTGGCGGTCGGAAATGTGCGGCTATTTTTTCATTTCTACTCTATTAACGCGAGAACATCTCGTGCGTGTAGTATAGTATATACAACCGACATACATCCTCCACATACGCTCAGGTGTCTGTTGGTTCGCGCCATTAATACCGTTTCCGATAATAGGGAGTGGTAGTCTGTCGAACGCGCGCGGGAACGGGGGCGACCGTGAAATAAACGAGCAGCGCGTCTCGTGCGGGAAAACCGACCGCGGCAGCGCCGTTGATTTTATTAATCCTGGATCGGAACGAAAAGAGAGCGCGAGACGATCGAAGTTGGTGAAGGAAAGAGCTCGTCGCGTCTCGTCTAGCCAGAAATTTGCCAAAAGTTCGGCTTTCCGGTATGTCCGTCACGTAACCGGGCCGCGAGTACGAGGCTCTCTTCCATTTCACAACCGGTTTGAATGAAATTGGAAACATTTCTCAACCGCCACACACCGCCCGCGCGCGCTTGCTCGTTCGCATGGTGTGTATGTGTGTACGTAAACTCATACGAGAGCGCGCGACTCATACGTGCATACGTGTGCACGTCGGTAGGTAGGTAGGTAGGTAGGTAAGGTAAGGACGCGAGTCGTCGGCGAACGGAGCCCGCGGCCGACTTATAAAGCAGACAGGGGGATCAGGTTGAGCCGCGCCGTAAAAGCGCGGGCGCGAGCC
This sequence comes from Odontomachus brunneus, assembly GCF_010583005.1. NCBI lineage: Eukaryota > Metazoa > Arthropoda > Insecta > Hymenoptera > Formicidae > Odontomachus > Odontomachus brunneus. The sequence goes on along the minus strand of NW_022639586.1, from coordinate 450,071 downwards.
TTACGATCTGACTGATCTGCCGCGGTACATTTATGACGGCCCTCTTTCCCGTCCTTTTCCATCGCCCGACGTCGTTTCCGCTGAAGGAGACTTATCGTCGGCGTGCACCAGATGCCACGTTTCTTTTCCCGGTGTCTAGCTACGTCGACTTCGCCCTTTCTCTCTCTCTCTCTCTTCCTTTTCCGTCGTTCACCCTTTCCCTCTCGATCCCGCGTCCCCGAGCCTACCTCCGCCCGGCCTCGCTTCTCCCTTCGACCGGAGCGGACTCACTCTTCTTCCTCTCCGCTTTTCCCCCGCGGAGAACGGACCTTCCGCTACTCTTTCCGCGCGCGCGGGATGACGTCGGGTTAATAAAGTTCCGCTCGTTCCGCTGGACGCGCGGAGGCAAAGAAACGGCTAAATGAAGCTGTACGTAGAACGAAGCATATTTTAATGTCTTACTTCCCGCCGATAATATACGTGCTCGGTGTGTAAATACGATGAACTTGGTAATGCGCCGCAGAAACCAGTTCTCCTCGACGCGCGCGCGCGGGCGCGCGAGCATGAGCACGGCGCTAACCTTCCGCGCACTGAGTTCTCTGGGTCTTTATCTCGATTTGGCGGAAGAAAGAGAATAGGTTGGAGGCGAGAGCCCGTCGGGAATAAATTGTTGATCCCCGCGACCTTGCTCGCCGAGTGATCCGAATGGAGGCAAATCAATGACGCGTTTGTGCGCACACAGCCATCGCGATGAATACATCAGTGCGTGCAACGCGGCCGTCTCTGATGCCGAGGCGATCATCGTGGGCTTCCATGGTCGACAGGCCTAACGAGCGAACACGGGCGATTATCATCCGTTCGTTTCGTAGAAGGGGACCAGGAGAAAGAGGCACCGAGAGAAAAAGAGGGAGAGGGAGAAAGGTGCGGAGGAAGAGACACTTGGATCTCCTGTATTAATTCCGACCACCGCGGTACCAAGGCGGCAGCAACGATGACGACGACGGAAAAAGCAGCGCGCAATATAATCGCAATAGGTGGTGAACGAAAAGGGAAAAAGATTTTAACGGATAGGTCCGCTTGTCGCGAGAAAATAGGAATTACAGCGGCGCGCTTGGTTGCGCCATTTGCCAGGATGGATATATGCGCGCTCTAATGACGCGCGTAAAAGCAGGTACTTGGGCTGTTTTTCATGTCATAATCCCGTGTAATTGCCGTTATACGGCCTTACCTAATAAAGGAGAAAAAAAAAATTGGACGCAGCTGCCGCGAGATGGGAAAAACCAGTTTGAGGCGATCATGTCTTACGCATATTGCGTGCGACGGCCGACGCCCGCCGCGTTACGCGATCCTTGACATCCGCATTCTACAATATCTCTCCCCTTCTGTGGGCGAGAGAGAGAAAGAGAGAGAGAGAGAGAATCCAACCGCTTTCTTTCTCCGCGCGGCGCGCTTGCGACGCCATTGCGCGAGAGAGCAAAATCACGCCGTCGACTGCCTCGTCGTTCCCGACTTTGGGATACAGTTGGAAATTTATGTGGGAGCGACATATGGATAAGATTACCATTATTCCGCATCCACACGCCTGAACTCTACGTGCGAGCGAGTGAACGAACGACCGGTCATGTCGGAATTTCAGAATTAATGCGGCGCAGCTTAGTTGAGTCGGCGGGTACCGACGTCGCGTATGAATTACGAGTGTGCGAAATAAAAAACGACGAAGGAGGGGAAAAATACAAGCGGCATTTCTCGCGGCTGCCCCACGCTGATTATATTTGTTATTGTTGGGTAGTTCCCAGATGGTTAAAAACAGAAAACACTGGAGGCGGAGGAGGAGGAAAGAGCCAGAAATGAATTTGACGTCTCGGAATGCGCGACGCAAACGGCTCTCGGTTAACAGCGGCGCTTGATGGCATTTTAATTCGTTTCTTGTGCGCGACGAAAAAACCGCGGAAATCGTATACACGCAGCTACCAGGATAATAGAGAGGAACAGTGCGAAAGAGAAGCACAAGTGGCGAAGAATGCGCGCCGCAAATGTCATAATATCGGTGCCGCCGTCGCTCGCTAACGGTAAGCGAACTCGGCAAAAGCCTCCCGAACGGCGAAATCGTCGCGTACCGAACAGCCATTCGGCACAGGTGTTTATGTATTATTCGAACGACAGGTAACGGCGTGAAACAATTGGTTACGTGACTTGCAACCCGTCGGAAGGGACCGAGGGAGCACGAGGAAGTTCGTTTTATTACATTCCATGTATCGAGTTCTCCCGTCCGCTCCCACTAAAGTGAATTTACGCGCTGTGAACGAAATTAGCAACGAACACCTTTATGTCATTCTTACAACTGTCCGCTCGTTCGCGTTGCCAAGTTGAAGCGCGAATCTCTTGTGTTTCACCGAGTGAACATCGCGGCGACTCTTGACTAATTAAACAGACCGCGCAAATTCCTTGACAAACAAATTCAATTGGACTGAACCAATTAGTCCGCAACGTTCATTTAAGTGGACGACTACTGAGTCTAGGTCCCATCGTCGCTGCGTTAAATCGGTTTCTCGTGATTATTGACCCGTACATCTGCTCAGAAATTCTCTCTCTCTCTCTCTCTCTCTCTCTCTCTCTCTCTCTCTCTCTCTCTCTCTCCCTTTTACACGAATTTCAACAAGCCTCCTAACGCAGCAAGCCATTCATCGTCCTCTCTCTCGCTTTGGTTACAGATACTGCTGTCGCACTTCGACGCTTTCAAGTTCCCGAGTTCGGAAGTGGTGCAGTTCCGCGCCCTGGTGACTCCGTGCATGCCGACCTGCGAACCCGTTCAATGCGATCAGGAGGAAACGACTGGCGAGTTACGCTCGGTCATCTCCTACGGCAGACGCCGTCGTCGCCGTCGCTCCACCGCCGCCGCCACTGCCGCCGCCACCACCACCCAGAGTCGCGAGGATCTCCTCCTGGTGCAATCGATCCAGATCACGGACAAGTTCGGATTCGAACGTGACGGTAAGTTACCGAACGCCACCTCCGCGACGAGGGACACCGTTTTCATCGAGAGCGAGGACATATCGTCGTCGATGGGCATGTGCATCAACCTGGGTGAGGCGATCGTGGCAGGCACCGTCTTCCTCGTCGCTCAGATCGCCATCATAGCGGCGTGGACCTTCACCTGGCAGCGGCGCCGACAGATGCTCAAGCATCAGGAGGCGCTCTCGGTCTCCGTGTCTGTGCCCGGAATGCACTCCGTGCCGGGACGCACCGACAGTCTCTGTAAGTTGTACGACGCCGGATATTCCGCGCGCCGTTTCTGAACGACTTCTCACCACCATCCGCCCGCCACATCCGCTCGCCTACCCGCGACACATCGTCAATCTCGTCTTCCTGCGTAAATCGCTGTCTTACGAATCTTCGGCTGACTACACACGGACGTGAGTTCTCTCAAACGCGCGGTCCCACCTGCCCCATCTGGGGGAGGAAAGGGTCGCGTGTGTGACGGTTTCTTTTTTTTTTTTCGATACACACAGCGGACAAAACGCTTCTTCTCACGGAATCTTTCCCCGGAATTCGGGACGGACGCTGCGCTACTTCGTATATATCAAACTTCGACGTGCGTTGTAGCGCGTTGCGACTTGGTCCCAGCCAATATATACGTAGCGCTTTCAGCGAAAGAAGCCCTTTGCCACCCACGCTTACCCGCTGTAACCCATGGGTGGAAGCTTTCACTAGGCGTTCTGCGAATTCCAGTTAGATTCGGCTAGATGGGCAGATCGCGCGCACCTCGCCTCGCCTTGTCGGGCGGCGGTGACTCGAATAGAGAGAAAGCAATCGTCTCGATCGAGGAGACGAGGTGGGTAAACGACCGCTCCCTTCTGCCTATCTAGACGAAAGTGTATCCGCATCACACTTGTATTAGGTGCTATCACGTACTTATCCTCTTTCTCTTGTGAAACTTCATTTTCTCTCGCAGCTGGGACCGTTAAGGGAAACCGATCGATTTCGCGATATCGCTTCAAGCTTCGACATTTGCTTTTGGGGGCGCGAGCGCGCCCTCATCTTGCCGTCCCTCGCGAAGGGAGTCTCTCGCGCGCAATTACATACTCGCGTATGCACACGTGCTAATAATGCCGCTGGATCACTGAACAGAATAATTAGGCACAATTGCGCTTGATTACCCCGCCACATCTGTCGCTTATTGAGGCACAAATACCGGTGTGTTTCCCGATCGGCATTTCTACCCCCAAGGTCGGCGCAACGAATCGTACCGAATGTATCATCAATCTCGTCTTTCTGTCTCTCAGGCGGTCGGTTATTTCGTGGAAGGAGCAAGACTGCAATTACGATCCGTACCGGCAACCTTTAATTAACGTGACGTTCAGTGTCCAAGCGGCCTTCGTGCGTGTGCGTACTCCCGTTCAACGAAAGTCGAAGTCGTCTTAAAGAGACGTTCCTTTGAGGCAGATCAAAAGGGCACGATTAAAAAAAAAGAGAGAAAGAAAAGAAAGAGAAAAAAGAAAGAAGGAAGAGAGAAACCTCGGGGATCTTCCATCTCGCGGACGCGCGTTCTTTCTCTCGCGTGATATCACGTCGATACTTAATCCGTATCTGATCGGGGAACGCATACCGAGAATCACACGGTTTCGCCGTGGATAAATCGATTTCCTATTCTGTTTCGGAATAATAGCGCGTATCTCGGCATACCTCTTCCGGCGATAAGTAGTCGATAATGTAACGGCGCAAAAATCATCGCCGTGCGCAAAAGAGAGTAATCGATTCCGCGCGAGTTCGGTCGGTTTCTTGCGAGAGTGCGCGAGCGTGCACCGTCTTGTCGTGCCGGCCGTCCATACTCTCTCCGTTTTGTCCCCGCCGTCGCCTCCGAGCGCTTTTGCTTCTTTTCGAGACGACGCGAGGTGACGTGGGGGACTCGTCTCAGCGCGGTGTGGCTCCGCTGGTGATGGAGGTTGACGTGCATTCGCCACGTCGGGATGGGCTACCAGGCATGGACTCTAATTAGCAATGGGAATTGGGCATGATTATGCAGATGTTCGGAGTGGGATATCAACGATGGTCGGTAGCGCGGTGAAGGGATGGGTGAATACAGAGATAGGTAGCACGAGGCATAGAGTGGAGCTAAGCGCGGGGATGAAAGAGGGAGAAGAGATTGAGACGGAACGAGAAACGGTGGTAGGACCACAACGTGTGGTGGTGAGCTCGGGGCGAAGAGGGGGACGGCAGAAGAGGTACGCGCGCAAAAGGGGTTGGCGGAAGGTTAATTGCCTCTTGTGGCGTCTCGGGGTTAAGCTAAGCTTCTGAAGGGGGGGTAGCGCGCTTGATGGGGTTGAGTCTAGCTTCGGGAGCGGAGGGGTTGCGCGAGGAGAAGCGCGGGAGGGAGAGGGAGTGGGTTGGGGTGGCGTAGGATCGCATCAAGGATAGCCATCTCTCCACACCGGAGCCACGTAACCTCGACCCCCTTCCGACTTAACCTTAGTCGTGTCCCTTATCCTCAGCCATCCCGTGGTGACCAGGTTAATTTACATCGCGACACGTGAGCTTATCAATCTGGATTGGCGTGCTCGACACGGAAGAGGCCGCGTAACAGCCGATTAAAGAAAAACTTGGCGCTACTTCGTTACGTAAGCGACAAAACACCGCGCTCCATCGGTCCGCGATCTCACGGGTATCTCGGGGAAATCCTGAAGAACAAAATCGATAATGTCAAACACAGAAAATTCCAGAACATTCGTTCAACAACTGTCGCGTCGCTGCGCCGCGAGATCTTTATTCGTGTAGACCGCGCATAAAACGTATTTGCGGATTTATCGGCGAGTTGAATAATAAAAGAAAAATCGCGACATCTGTCTTCAAAGTATTCTGCAATTGACGCAATTAACGCGCGAGAATAACAATTCCTGGATGATCGTTCAGACGTGTTCCAGCGTACGCGAAATGTTTACATGTGACCGAATATCGTCTGATGTAATAATCACGCGATCGAGCTTGACTGAATTTCGTCGTGTCCAAATTCGTGTTCGCCTTCGGAGTACATGAAGCGGAAGAAAGCGATAGACAAAGACTTAGATATTGGCGAATGCCGCGCGTGTAATACACCGCGGCACGGAGAAATACAAATCGGTTAACTGTGCCAGTGGTGCTTTATCGATTTCCCGAGGCACACAGGAGCTGACGTGCAGAGAGATCGGATTAATTGAGAAACTTGAGGATTAAAATACACTCGTTAAGACAAACAGAAGGAATGGGATAGATAGATAAAGAGAGAGAGAGAGAGAGAGAGAGAGAGAAGGACAGAGACAAAATTAGAATCTCCAATCGTTCCGAAGTGTTTGCAGTGTAGTTAACCGAACTTTGGATTGTTCTGGTGTTTGACCTTTATCCCGTTGCGCGTGGCGAATATACGCGTACGCTCTGGAGAGAAATTCCGCTTTTACTTGTTACACAATTATTTTTCAATCACACTACGTGGCAAGATTTTGTCTCACGCGTGGTGATAACGTTTCGATACGCAAATTGGGAATTTTTTTATCTAGAATGGTTACTATCGGGATCACTCCGCGACGAGAGCGAGACGATAATAATCCGCGAATATTTTGTCAACTGGCTGAGAATGTGTTACAATTGTTCCGCGGTCATTTATGTTAACAAAGTCGAATCGGAAAAGGGCATGCGCGCGTATATTGCGTATATTGCGCCTATCGAAATTCCGGCTTTAATTATAGGGTCTAATTGTCGCCGGACGTTGCTAGGCTTTTCTCGCGCGAGACCGTTGGAGCACACACGCCCGCACTAAAAACCAAATGGAATTTCGCCTCTTAAATCAAGCGCCATTGATCCCGCCGAGCGCGCGCGAGCACGCGCAAAAATTGAAATGCGGGAAATGCGCGCGTGCGTATTTTCCGGTGTATTTCCGAAACGCGGTTCAATTACATTCGCATTAACGAGCAACGGGCGCGCCGATGTTCACATTGCGCTGTCGCGCATCGCGACCTGGCGCGATGTTAAAACTTCCTTTCCGCTTCACCGGCGCTGCTTCTATGCGCGTATCCGCCGCTTGATAGACGTACATGAATACCGACGTAAATATAAATATAAATACGAATATAAATATACATATACATACGATGATAAACATGCCAACGAAGGTGCCTACGCGTACAGTAAGCAATGCGACGCACAATGGTCTTACGATTTTTCCACCCACGTGTATGTTTCTTTTTTTTTCTAACTTTTTTCCTCTCTGCTCCTCTTTTGTGAAAGTTAACAACCACACACACACACACACACACACACACATATACACACACACAAACACACACACAAACACACACACATTGACAAACAGACAGACAGACATACAATCCCCAATTATGGATTTACATATAAGAATTTTCGCTAACGCTGCGGTAGTATATCCAACCTGCTTGTGGTGAGAGGGTAGAACCAATTTTATACATGTTCGACGATATCAGTACGAACGCATTCAAATGGTGTTGCGTGCGCGAGCGCGCGTACGGGCGTCGAAAAGCGCGAGCGCGATGAACGCTCTGCTCCGGGCGCGAAACCGTGCGTACGCGGTCGCTCCGCGCAACGCTTTAGCGACGTAATTTCCAGCAACGCATATGTACGAGCGCGTATGGAGTGGCGCGAGCAGAATTTCGCAGTTCTTCGCCTCGCCGCGAGAAGCGGTCTTCGATGCGAGGAAAGACGAGCGAAAGAATAAAGAAAGAGCGAGAAATAGAGCGGCTGATGGCTTAGCTCTCTCGGGCGCGAGAGATGAGGAGGTGCACCGGTGCCGAGCAAGGAGGTGCCGGGAACTCGATGTGGAGCAGACCCGTCACAGTCATTATTTTACACGGGATCGCGCGTGTTGTATCCACGGGGAAGACGTGTGAAATTTTCTCGCGCCACCTCGTAGACAACGAGCATACTCCGAGTTAATAACGATAACGATGCGTGTGCACTTTTCATCGACTTGGTCGAACCGCGAAAACGCGCGGCATGCGCCGCCACGTCGTCGCATGTCCCGTCCGCGACGTTTGACGCAACTCAATGGAAACTGCCGAGTACGTGAAGTAATGATTATTATTATTATTATTATTATTATTATTATTATTATTATTATTATTATCATTAATTAATTAATTGCCTTACATTTAAAGCGTATACGATGTGGAAGTGAACGGAAAGCAGCAGAAAGAAAGGAAGGAAGAAAAGTAAAAAAAGAGCAATCATGTTTCATCAATATAATAACGTAATTAAGATTAAGTTAACGCGCCCTGCGGTCTCGGCGGCTATGGGATCGAGGCCGCGGAAGGCAATTGCGAAGGAAAGATAATATTGGGCTCGAGGACGATCGCTCTCGATGATATCAACGCGCCTGTGCCTGCAATCCCGGACGGCCGACTCCGGTTAGCCGCGAGCAATTCAACGCGGTCGGCGTCTCGTCGTTCCTGCGTACAAGTACCACTCCGGCTTCTTCTCCGCCCGCTTCCCCCCTTCTCGCCCTCTCCTTCACCCTTCCTCTCTCCCCCTTCCCCTCTCGTCCTGTTCCCTCGCGCTTTCCTCCCTATCGTCCATCTTAATGAGGGTTATGTTTATACCCCGTACTTCTTCTTACCGGGAGTATCCGCGAGTTTGTAGAGATGTCGGTGCTTGTCCTCGAGCCTGAGGTGCGCGCGCCTGCTCCGTCTCGTAAGCTCGAGAAGCTCGAGTCTGTTCTGTACCATGACAAGCGTGTATTTCTGCTTTTCTCTGTCCTGTACATCTTCTTTTCCGCCCGGCCCCTCGTGTTCGCCCCATTCTACCTCCTTCTCATCTTCGCTCCCCTCTCTGTCCCTCTCTCTATCCATCTATCTTTCTCCCCCGCATATCTCGCTTCCTGAGGCCCCCCTCTTCTTTTTCTTCTTCTTCTTTTCTCGCCATGCCGAGCCGAGCGCCACGTCGGCCTCGCCAAATTAAACCATTTTCATCGCGAACATACATACGTCACGTACAGAACTTACCCGACGATCGCGAGCGTTCTTATGTTATAACCGCGCACCAAGCATAATCGCTTATTTATTTTTTACGTTAACGTATACTGCCCTTCAAGAATACTCGTACCCTGTCACGCCTATTTTTTCCCCCCTCCCCCTCCCTGCCCATCCACGACCGGCGTACCAACTACCGTTTTAATAATACACCCGTCATACCAGCCACGCACTGAAACTGCTATGTAATTTAACGAATCACTCCGCTGACGTTAAACGTAATGCGTGCGTGTTTCTAATTAATTCTCATATATATATTTTTTTTCTACATTATCGAGACGCATCTTTCTCGCCGAACGTCGTATATGTCAGTACCGTAACACACACGTTGTACATAGCATATATGGTACAGAGAAAATAAACTCATTTTATAACGAAAAAGCGTCGTTGTGTTTTTCTTTCACGCGTATCTACGGATCACATCCCCCTTCGCGGCGAGCCTTCTCCACCGAGAGAAACGTGAAACGACGTTTGGCTAGCTGCCAACACTAAATTTTCAATTCGAGTATAAGTCAGGGAGAGAGAGAGAGAGAGAGAGAGAGAGAGAGAGAGAGAGAGAGAGAGAGAGAGAGAGAGAGAGAGAGAGAGAGAGAGAG
>NW_022639586.1:439846-440235 GCF_010583005.1 Odontomachus brunneus | reverse complement strand
GAGAGAGAGAGAGAGAGAGAGAGAGAGAGAGAGAAAGATAAAGAGAGAGAGAGAGACACAGAGAGAGAGAGAGAGAGAGAAAGAGAGAGAGAGGGGGAGGTCCTTGGGACGCATCGAAGACGGTGTAAAGAGCACTGCAGAGAAAGTGGCTACGGCCTGTCGCGGTCGGCCCAGGATCGCGACGCTAACGATAATAATCCATCTGTCGTCTCGCAAATTATTTCCATACGTACACACAAAAGCGACCATTGTAAAGGGGATCGTCAGGTCGTTAGCGAGCTTCATCGTTAGTCATGGGCTAAACCAGTTCGACAAATCCCATGGTCAAATCATTCGAGAAAATTATCCAATTAATCTTATATATATATATATATATATATATATATATA